>NC_056739.1:1154682888-1154870388 GCF_019279795.1 Protopterus annectens
CATATATATATATATATATATATATATATATATATATATATATACATATATAGATATATATATGTACACACACACGTGAATGAGTGTATGTATTTATTTAATGATATACTGCATGCGGTCTGTTAATCTTGTATTCCTTGTTCCCCAGTCCTCAGTGGTATTGGAAATGAATATTCTTTTTATTAGCTGTACTGAAAGCTGCGGCTATTTACAAGACCTCTGTAAACATTTTAACAGATGATAGTCTGGCTGCTGTCCAGGTAGAGTCTTCATAGCTGTATGCTTTCATGCCACACCTGCTTTTTTTCTTGTGAAATTCTTGGCAAGAGTGTATTTTTTTGTTATATATTTCTGAGGTGGCAGCCGTTTGAAAAAGGAAATGTAGTTTAGAATACAATTTATGAGTTTGAAATCCCATGTGTTCTGAAGTGTAAAGTGTTCTCTGTTGCTATGTTATTATACCAGGAAAGTCATACAGGAAAGTCATTAATCAGTCATCCTTGTCATTTGTCTATTTTTTCAAAGTGACAAATTCTTCCCAGCTTGTTTGCGTCAGATGTATGCACGTGAAATGCTTCTAAATAGATGAGATCACATTTTATCAGTTTTCTTTCTGGTTTAGTACAGGCTTGAGGGTAACAGCCATTCTCTTGGGTAGTTCATGGACTTGGTGAAATCAGTCCATTGCTTGCAAAAGCTATAGCTATACTTGGCTTTAAAGTGCAGTCCTGTTAATTCCTTCACACAGATAGCTATGGCAGAGTTGTTTAACCACCACTATAATGGCTCCAGTTTGGCTAATCTTTCTTATACAAGTAACACTCCAAAATGATGCCTGCTATACATCAGTGTAACGTTGCCCACTTGTTATTGTTTATTCAGCCTTTTTATTCAGAAGTGGCAAGAGGAAAAGGATTTTTTTTTTCTTTTATGTAAATGCACCCAAATGGCAGGCTGACGGTGTTTGGTAATTGCACCTCAGGTTATCTCAATCACAAGCTGTAATGAAACACTCGGTCATTTCCAGTCCATCCAAGAGATAACATCCCAAGACAGAGACTACTGAACGTAAAATAAAAAATAATATGAACAGATTGTAATGCAAGTAAATAAGCACTGCCTAGGTGAAATCTGATGTGCTGACACTATTATAATGGGTACCAAGATCTGTCACCTGCAAGCATAGCCAGGCTTATGCACAAGCGAAATACTCAGCCACATAGGACATCATTCAGGCTAGGAGTGTTTTTCTCTGTTTATATTTATTTATTCACCCATTTTTAAGTAAGATATGATGAAGCAGCTGCCAGTGCCGCCATGGCCCTCTACAAAACAGCTGCTGTGCCATATGGGGAAGGGGACTTTCTGCTATGCCCCACCAATTAAGATGACCAGTCAAGAAAGCATTTAGAGCTGCATACAGCTACATAGTGTAAAGCCCTGACTGTAGCACAGGTGACCTATGTTAGAGATATGTGCTGGGTGCCTGTAGAAGCTGTTCAGGGAAAATGAGAGTGAGCAGGTGCTGGCTCACCAATCCTCTGTGAAGGGAGGTGGTGATCTCATCACATGGAAGATGTCTAGTTGGAGAACTGGATTTTACACCCACTGAAATCTGAACTTACAGAGCCCCTATTGTTTGATTGCATTCACCCTTATAAGTTGAAGGGAGTTGTATGTGGAGGTATGTTTTCCCTCAAAAGCCAACAATACTGCAGCTCCAAAAAGTTGTTGAAGGGGGAGGGGGTGCTTACAGTCAGGTTGGTACATCTCCCCATAGGGCCAGAAAACTGCTTCACTCCTACCATACACAACTGCTACTAGGCATTGGGGAGTTGATTGGAATTATCTGGCAGGAACAGATGAGCCATAGGGCTCACTCCCAGCCTAGAAATGTCTGGCTGTCGTACTACCCAGAATAAATTGGTCATTTTTGTCTTTTGGGTAGAGATTTTGTTGCTTCAGGGAGTAAATAAAAAAAAGCTTTTAAGATTCTCTGATTAGTTGCCTAGATTACAGATTGGATAGAAGTTTGGACAAGGAAGTGAATGTCGATCTAAACATCACGAAAGTTTGTTGATATAGTTGTGAGGGTCTACAGTGTTGTGGACGGTGTAGATTGTGTGTGTATGTGTGTGTGTGTGTGTGTGTGTGTGTGTGTGTGTGTGTGTGTGTGTGTGTGTGTGTGTGTGTGTGATTTGTATTAGTTTTAACCACTGTCTGAGGATTACCCTTACTGGCACACAATCAGATATCATGGGTAGTTGATGCACCTTTGTAGGACTATTGAAAGTTTGTGTGAAACTCACTAGAATACTTTTCTGTGGCTGGCTGCTGTGTGTTGCATTTGTTTGACAAGAAACTAATATGCTTTACTGGATACATTATTTTTTTGTTTTATTTTATTGCAGTCTGACACCTGAAGAATACGCAGTCAATAAAGTAGCTAGTATTGCTGGGAATGGGGGGGTGCCTGGTAATGCAAATGATTGACTCTTCTGCTGTTGCTGCTCAGTTTTCTTGGTAATTACTATGGATTTTCAGGAATAATGCATATTTCTGTAAAAGAGGTTGGAATACTTTCTTGTGTCTACTGTTTGTGCCAAACAATGTTGAACTGTATTACTGTGGACATTTTATTACTATCAGAACTCTGAAATGTGTCCAGTCAATAAAGTGGATATAACTGCAGAATGGGGTAGGTCTGTGAATGAAAGTATCCTGCCCTTTTGTCATTTGCTCAGTTTAAGCAGTCATTTAGTTTTAAAGGGCTAGTGTGTGTGTGTTTGTGTGAAGTAAGTTGGAATACTTTAGCATGGCTACTGTGTGTTTGTGTGAAACCTGAAGTACACTTCTCAGGCCATCATTATTACTTATTAACATAATCAAACATCCCATTTAAACTCTACAGTAAGTGGTGTGCTGTAATTGCTGAGTATATAAGCTATCTGTGGATGAAAATAAAATTGTCATTGCTATGGCTTTTTATTGTATGTGGGTGTATGTATGTGGTGGCGTGTTGTATATTTAAGAGTAAAAAGTTGGTCATAATTTATTTCACTGTCTATCACAATCATTCATCAGCATTGTACACACTAAGTGGCTATCTTCAGTAGTCTGAACAGGATGAGTGTGAAGTCACCTGATTACTAACAGAATGGTGCAGAAAGTAGTATTGTTTTCTTACAGCATTTGCCTCTCTGATTGACTTCTTATCTTTCTATATGGAATCTGCATGTTCTCACTTTCTCAATGTAGGGTTCATCCAGGTGCCCCATGCTTACCTCCAGCACTCCAAAAGCATGCTGTGATGAATTAGCATTCCTCTAAGTTGCATGCAGGAATGCATGCACTGTGTATGTGCATATTGTGCTAGACCTAGATTGTCGGGCACAGTTTCATTATGTGTGTGTACGTGTGTGTGCCTGTTTAAAAAAATCAGTGTACCTTGTGATAGACCTGAATTGTCAGAAGCAGTATCAATATGTGTGTTTATGTGTGTGAAAATAATAACACATATTTTTATCTGCAGGCACACAAAGTTTTGGCAGGCGCATATATAACTATTCCAGATAGTATTGCATTAAAGAGATATCAGGATCATCTGACTGTGCCCCTACCCAACATTTTGTGCCCAGAGCACTTGCCCCTCTCACCCCACCCTAGCTATGTTGCTGCTGTGGCTGTTTGTTTCTTGTTTTTCTGCCCAATCTAATGCCAGTGGGAGTGCAAAAGAAGGTTTTTTTTTTTTTTTGATAAGGAGGCAGGGCTTGTCCTGAGATATGATTTATGCATCCTGAGAAGCAATTTTTTTTTCATTTTATCAGAAACTACTACTTTGTCAACTCTGAATATTAAGCCTTGGAAACAACTTTGTTTTTTTCCGTGAAAGAATTAAAAAAGACTGAATTTCTTGGTTATGATTTCTTGTTTAGGCCATTACTGGAAGAAAAGGAAGGAAAATGTCTAAAATGTAGAGCATCTAGAACTTCATAACATCTGAGGATGGGCGTAGTGTCCCAGAACCCAGCCTCAGTCTGAATATTTTATCTGCAGTTCTTACAGTGCAGTCTTTGTCAGTTAGGGTGTGCTTGAAAAACTATAGGAAAAAATCTAAGAGTTAGACAGATTGCGAGAAAACAAGAAAAGCGTAATCTGAATGGTATGGGGAGGCAAGACTGGGGGTGCATAGGAGGTAGTGAGTAGAGTGTTGGCATATAGTCATTCCTAGGGCTCTATATCATCTAAGACCATCCCTGCCTGCACTGATAGCTGTAAGACATCACAGAATGGATCATAGGTCTGGTTGAGGAAAAATAAAAATCCAGATCTGGAGTGAGGATGGATTTACAAACTCCAGATCTGGAGTGAGGATGGATTTATATCCACACAGTTACAGTAATCTGACTTACTGATCGTTCTAAATTAAATGCTGAATGTGCACATCCCACATGTCATGTAGGTGGTGTTTCTTAGCAGGTTCCTCGTGTGTGTGTGTGTGTGTGTGTGTGTGTGTGTGTGTGTGTGTGTGTGTGTGCGCGCACGCGTCCATTTGTGTGTGTATGTCGTCATTACACAAGCAGACACTGTTGCGCTCTGTCTCATTCTGTAGAAAGATAATTAATGAACCCGTTACTATTACTATTATTTGTACATATGCATGATTTGAAATAAGTGAAAATGTTCTTGTATATCATTAACCCTTCAAATAATTACTGTAGCTGTTAATTTGATACCAATCACCCTGTATTTTTTTTTGGGGGGGTTGCCTTCTCCACCACCTAGTAGTCTGGTAGTGTTGGTATTTATATATACTTATATATTTTTTTTCAGTTAAAAAACAGATCTTCTAAATCAGGATACTTGGTTATACATCTGTAAATAAAAATAAACCCACAAATTTGGCAGTAACACTTCATGATACGGTGTTGGTTACATCAAAGTTAACACTGGGTCATTTCTGTGCAATGTATTTTCATTTATTTTAAATTTCATGTGCAAAATGGCTGCAGAAACTTAAAATAACAGAGGAAAATGCACAAACACTGCATGTTAGTTGCACAGATTCATTCACTGGGCTCTTCAGAATGATTTAATGACAACGCACAGGCTATAACCCGTTAAAAAGAACTACCTTTGATTTACAATGGGTGCTTATTTAAAAATGTCACTGCAGGATATCTTTGAGAACAGCTGATAAAATAAGAGCACTACGTATATTCAAAGTTTGCTCATGTTTCTTCATAGAAGAATGAGTAGACACTGACCAGTGAGGAAGTGAATTTACTGAATGTCATATATTGAACGTAATGTTAAATATTTAGAACAGTACACCAGTTACACACACGCACACACTTTTTAGCTTGCCAGTCACGTTTCTAATTCTAGTCTGTATGACACGGGGTTTTAGATATGAAAGAAAACATTTGCTTACTCTTCCTTGGAATATTTTCTGCTTGCATTACATTGGAGTGATTCTGTCCTCCATGACTTATTAAATGTATATCAGGTCATCAGTTTTGTTTTTGTAAATCTTATTGCCCATTTGAATCCATCCGTCCATAACTCCTTTTTTCCCATTTCTGCACATATGGTCAGAGTGTTGCTTACTCAAATCACCTGTAATGTTAAACCATACTTTTACTTTTCTAAATCCAACACAACACCAACCCCAGCACACATAGTTCACCACCACAGTGTGCCCCTCAACCTAAGCCCTTAAGGCAAAACACTTTGCCCAATGTACTAATCATAGGAGACTCAATGTGAAGCACACACATGTCACACTCACTAGATTGAACAAGGAGAAGGTGACAGTCAGTTGTCTATCAGGTGCCAGGATCCGCCACATAACATATGCACTGAGGTCACCCCACAACAAGTACAAAAATGACTCAGTCATTGTCCTTGTGTGTGTGAATGACCTGAAATATACCTCCCTGGACTACATGAAAAGAGATGTGATGGAACTCTCGGATTATGTGGCCCAGGCAGGTATCATCCTAGCCTAGAGCAGTATTCTACCATCACCCAAAATGATATCACAGTACCAGCAGAAAATGATTGACTTAAGCAATTGGCCAAGTTTCTGGTGTCATTCTAAGGGGATCCAGTATCTGTCTGCCTGGGATGACATGATCAACAGACCTCAATGCTTTGCCAGAGATGCCTTGCATCTGTCACCCCTCACCCCTGGGATTCCGGGTACTGGCTAAGGCTTTTGCCACCCCTATAGTGCCTTTTTTAGGCAGTGTTCCAAAGACCAAAATTCCACTGTAACAGCTACAAACAATTGCAATCTGAGGGTCATGCTGCTCAATGCTAGAAGTCCAAATCTCCAGATGCACTCGCTCAAAGCTCTCCTCAAAATGGAGAATGTCGACATCTGTACTGTAATGAAGACCTGGTTTAAAGAGGCAGAAAGCACCCCTGTGCTCCCAGGCTGCAACTTATTCCTTACCTTTCAGCCTCAGAATATGGCCTAAAGCTCCAAAGGCGGTGGTGTCTCCATATTCTTAAAGGATATGCACACCTCTAGACTGGTAGCCCAGCATAATCATCTGAGATACTTCAGTTACAACTAACCCTGGGTAAGATGGAGGTATAAGTCATAGCCTGATACAGACCCCCCAAAGATGTCCCTAGACTCTCACTCCAAGTTCCTAAGCACCCTGGAATCTATCAAAGTCCAACCCAATACTCTCATACTGGGTGACTTCAACTACCTTCCATCAACTGGAAAAACTATTCAAGTACCAATGTACAGGCCCAGCACTTTCTGGAATTTATCAATTCCAGTGCCCTGGACCTGTTCATTCTGATCCCCACTAGAAGAAACAACATCCTCGACCTGGTTGTCACCAACATGGGAAACCGTTGCTCCACACCTATAATCAATTCCTCCCTGCTTAAATCCGACCACAAACATTATCACCATGGAAATCTCCATCTCATCTACACCTCCGCTAAGGTGACCACCCTGAAAAACATCTCTACAGCTGACTTTGGGCTCCTAAAAACAGAGATGGCTAACTTCTCGGCATCCATGCCAATGGAAAGTAGCTGCATGACTGCCGAATCATAAACCAATGCACTGTGCGTGCACTTACACAAATGCATGGACCTTGCCATACCAAATAGAACTAAGATGCTCTCCTCCAAAAAAGGAAGCCAATCTGGTGGTCCCCAGCCATCAGTAAACTCTACAACAGAAGGAAGAAACTGTTGCAGAAACAAAATAAAGTCTCAAGACTAGGAAACCTCCCTTATCGGTCTCAACAAAAAGCTGAGATCCCTTATCAAATCCTCTAAAGCCAGCTATGAAGGCAGAATTGTGCCTGGCACCAAAAACAAACACAAAGACTTCTATAGCTATATCAAAAACCTCCAAGGCAATACCCAGATTTGCTTTGAGTTATTGCACAATGGCACCTCCTGTACTGAGCCAACAGATATAGCCAACATAATGGCCAACAGATTCAGTGCCAACTTTACCCCTCCCCACAAGGCCCCTATCACAATACCAGAAGAAAATCTTGTACCCATCATTTCTGCGGCACAGGTAAAAGCTGCATTGCCCAAAGCCAAGAATACAGCATCCATGGGACCTGATAATATCCTGGCTGCATCCTACATGAGCTACAAAAAGAACTGCCACCACATCTGTGTGCCCTGTTCAGTAACAGCCTTACCTCAGGCTATCTCCCTAATGAATGGTACACTTCTACAGTCATCCTGCTTCATAAAGGGGGAGCAACTACAGACCCTGGGAACTACTGCCACTTTAGCCTGACGAGTCTGATATGCAAAGCTATGGAGTGCATCATCATGGACCTGCTTAACAAAGATATAGGCAGTCTCCAAACTCTTGACCCCTCACAGTTTGGCTTTGTCAAGGTGAGATCCTGCCTGCTGAACCTGGTTGACTTCTTCGAGGCAATCACAAAGGCTGTGGATGAGGGTAAGGCAGTGCATACATCCTACCTCGATTTGGCCAAGGCCTTTGATACCATTCTCCATTCAGGTTTCATTGATAAACTCACCAAACTAGGTATCAATCCTTACATCACTATTTGGGTTGCAAATTGGCTCACAGACAGGACACACAGAGTGAAAGGTGCGGATTCCAAGTCAGACTGTTGACCAATCATGAGTGGAGCCCCACAGGGCTCGGTCCTGTGCCCTGTTCTGTTTAGCATCTACTTCTCAGAAGTCCAGGCCAACACAGAAGGACTTTGACTGACCAAGTTCACTGATGACTGCAAACTAGGAGTCATTATCAACTTCCAAAGTGATGCAGACATCCTACAAAAGGGCCTGTCTGAGAACAGTGACTGGTGTCGGAACCATGGCCTGAAGCTTAACGTCCAAAAATGCATTATCATCCCCTTTGGAAAAAACTCAGTTCTCACGAATTACCATGTTGATGGGAGCCCACTGAACACTGAAGGGGCCATAAGAGATCTGGGCACCCCGATCAACAGCCACCTCACCTTCAACCACCACATTAATACTGTGGTCAGAAAGTCCTTCTACGTGGCACATCTTATAACCAAAGGTTTTCGCATCCAGGAAGAAAGAGGTCATCATCCCTCTCTACTCATCCCTCATTAGACCAGTCATCGAATATAACGCCCTGTTTGGAATGTACCTGACCAATTACCTACAACAGCTGGAGAGGCCACAAAAGTACCTCACAAAAAGGATCCTAGGCCTTAAATATATGTCCTACATGGACAGACTCAAAAAACTTCAGCTGTTTTCAGTCTCTTATCGTCTACTTAGAGGTGATCTCTGCTTGACTTACAAAGCCATGTCTGACCCACCCTACTTGAAATGCTACACCTAAAGAAATCCCATTCCCCCCGCACCACACACTGCAGAGATCACAACCTGATTACCACAATTAACAGAACATGCTGGAGGGACAAGTTCATCTCCCAAAAACTGCCCATACTCTGGAAAAGCTTGCCATTCATATCAAGCAGAGCACCTCGCTGGCTCTCTTCAATAGAAATCTTGACGAGTGGATGGGGTAACAAAAATTTCACCCCAGGGATCACTCCAGTTGCCCTACTGGATAGGGGCACTGTGATTTAGCATCGACACAGTGCCTGGGCAACTTTTCTGGTTAGGCTTGTAAAGGCTCCAGGGCCATTAGCCTAGTACATACCTGTGAACCTATGAACCTATAAGCAAAATGTGGTATGCTTATTCTTGGGATTCTTTTATTGCTCTCCACCCCATTGAGTTGTTGTTGGTTCAATCGCCATGAATTTTTTGGCATTGTCTTGGCACTGCCAAGAGTTGCATGGCAGGGGAATTGGTGTACTCACTGCATTGTGAATTGTGTCTCCAAAGTATAGTTACCTGTTGCCATGACATGTTAAAACACAGTAGGCCTGGGTTCCTTGCTGTATCAAAGTTCATGTTCCTTCATAGACTTTTAGGTTGTACCATTGAAATGTATCCCTGCCCAGGCTCTGTTGTTTGATGCCAGCTCCTTATTTAATAAGGTTGACTACTTATGTTGTATAATTTGGACCTGTCTGAGTGGAAATGTTAGGCCTCACTAAGCAGTGTCTGTTTCACCTAGGTTATCAGTTATTCAATGTCCTTCATGGATGCAGTGTCCCATGTGGGTTAACAGATGTTATTAAAGCAAATGTGAGATGGACCAGACGGACAAAGGAATTACCAACTCCTCTGAGCTTGTCGTTGGATCAGTTGTGAATTGCAAAATTCTCTTGATTTATCATTAACCCATTTGTCATGAGCTTTGTCTGTAAGATTTCATGAAGTACCTCATTACTGCAATACTGGAACTCCCAAGTTGAATAATGCAGGATGACTTCAGTGCTTTGGTTGAAGATTTATCAAGTGAACTCAACATGATAATACTTCAGATTTTGGAGAGCTTTGGCTTTGCTTATGTGATTTTTTATTTTTGACATCAATGACACCAAGATCTTGATTTGACTAGTGCCCCATTAATTTCTTTCTGGAACTGCCACAGCATTTGATAGATAATATTGAGCTGGTACGGTTTACAGGCATTAGGAATATTACTAGCAGCAATGTGATCCCCAAACTCTGCTTTGAGCTCTTAGTCACTGCTTATAATTAAGCAGTTAGATGGGCTTTGGATGCATTCTCTCTGAAATGTTTGTCCTGGGCATACTATGACAAGGAGCACTGGTATTTCAGCAAACTGCATTTTCTTTTACATTGTTACTAGACTAACCTGTTTCTAGCATACCCATAACTATGCATTGTTTAAAACATATTCACAGATATACAGCACTGGCACATGTGCCTTCTTTCATCCTTTATGCTGCCAGTACCAGACTATTTTGTAAAGCTGCAAGATAGTGTTGTTATTACTGATAAATTTCTGTCACTCAGTGAGGTATTTTAAAAAACCCTTCCTGTGGTTTGTCGTCTCTGTTACTCAAAATATTGTTGGTCACAGTTTCATAGTATGTTTTGCACTAGAACAAATTATTTAAATTTAATGTCAGTGGTTACCATGGACGGAAAGTTTCAGTGACAGATTTCCACAGGCCCTAGTCAGCTAATGATGTGCTGTGTGCTGCAAGTCAACATCCTCCCTCACTCTGGAGACCGATGTCTTAGAAGTAGTTACTTAGAATTATCTCAGTCAGTGCATCAATTATAGATTAGCCAAATGAGGGTCATTCCTGAAGCTAGTATGAGTTATCTTCACTAAAAATTCTGCAAGCAGATATGAAGTTTCACTGAGCTAAACAGTTCTTACTAGACTTTATATATTTGTATAGTGAGCTTGTCAACAGCACAATAAGCTATGCTTTTAAAACAGATGGTTAATGATATTTTAGCACTACGTTCCTCATCAGAGGTACTCATTAGCTATGTGGCATACAGTTTCTTGACTATCAAGTAGAAACAAAGCCTGCTTTGTTAATATGAAGGAACTAATTGTTGGTTTTAGTCTACAGCCCCACTTTTTTAAACAGTTTATAGTCAATATTTATAGGTATGATTGGTAGTAGGTAAGATTAAGAAACATTCTGCCAAGTTTAGGGAGCATGGTTACTGGGGTGGTAACAGACAAGATGAAGGGGATTTCTGTCAAATTCAGGGAGCTTGATTGCCAGACAGAAATTCCATGAATATGTCAGGGCAGCCATCAGATTATGTGAAGGAAGGCTCAGCTCTTTCAGAACAAAGATGGAGCCAGCTGAGGGAATGCCCTTATGCATCTCATAGGAAGTCCATCAGTACCTAAGGCTTTTCCACATTTAGAGGTGGTTGGGCTTGCTGCATTTCAGGAAAAGTAAAGAGAAAACATAAAATCTCCTGCATATGGGGAGGCAGCTGGGGAAATAGCATGTCTGAAAAAAAGCCTTTATATGTCCCGGTTCTGTGCAATTTAAGTTTAGAACACTCCCCAGCTGTTCTGTACGTAAACACAATATTTGGCTAGCAGAATACACCAAAACTTTAGAAGTTGTGTCTGCTAAAATCTGGATATACCTCCATGATTTCTAAGCCAGCTTATTAAGTTATTGGTGACTTGCAGTGTAGATGTTGTATCTAACACTGTTAAGTCAAGAAAGATCTGGGACTTATGGTGTAGGTTTGTCAGATTAACTTTACAGTTCTTCCCCTTAACATCCCAAAGAAGTGAGGGCTGGAACAGGTGATCCACTGTTGGTTTATAATTTAGATCCCACTCCTTTCTCTTCTTCTTTGAAGATAACCAGTGGACTGTGTGCATCTGTAAAAGTATTTGAATGTATCACAGTGGATGAAGATACTTATGTTTTCCTTATTTACCACACAGAATTCATCCCAAAGCTTTTCAACCTTCTTTAAAAGTCTTGTAATCATTATAAAGAAGGGAGGTAGTTTCCATGAAACCAATGGGAAAATGATCAGACATTGGTAAGAACATTTTTAACAGAGGCTGTCAGAAGTATACAGTTTCTATATCAATCCTCAGTTTATTGATGTATGACCAAGTACCCTATAAACTAGAGTAAAAGGTATGAATAAGGTGTACAACTACTTCAGAAGAATCAGGATCTTGAAGGCCAAGAGTCACATTGATGTAGTAAAGGTATGAGCCAATGTAATATAAGAATTATTTATTGACATTTATTTACCAGGAAAGTCTAACTGGGCCAAGTGAAACCATTTTCAGCAGGGACCCTGGAAGAAAGGTTCCAATATCAAAAGTTTACGTAACACAAAATATTAATTGCAGTGGAATTATAATTAATTTATTGTTAATTACAACAGTATGTCACGTTCCATTGAATTATTGCAATTGTTAGAAAATATAGCATACACAAAAAAGAAAGATGAATTTCAAAGTTACAGCAGAACTTATGCAATTTGCTGGGATGAATTTGGATTTGTTTGTAGGTTGTTACATTGCAGAGAGTGTAAGAAAAAGATACATCGGTAGTATAATAACAGAGTAAAAGGATGAGAGTAAGATGGCTGAGAGAAGAAGAAGCCGGGTAATTGGGAGGAGAAGGATATACAGTGGAAACAAGTGCGAGAGAAAGAAAGGAAGCAATGTAGGATATTGGCTATAAGGGAAAGCTGACAAAGATGGCAGACTCGACAGGATAGAGTAATTAGTCATTTCAGCTAGATTTGGAACAGGGGAATATCCACGGTTTATGAAAAATTCTTTTACTGTTTGTTTGAAAGTCAAGAAATTGGAGTTTGATCTAATGTTAACGGTTTGGGTATTCCATGTTTTGCCAAATGAGTGGGATTAGCGACAGTGTCTCACAGAGATGTCAGCATGATAGCGACAGTGTCCTACAGGGATGTCAGCATGATAGCAGCAGTGTCCAGCAGGAATATCAGTACGTTAAAGTCCCTTAAACAGAGTAATTTACCCTGATTATGTTTCATCCACTATTTGCTCATATATCTTTTTGAAACATTCACAGGGATCTCCAGTTAGAGGTAAGTGAGGATCGGGGTATTCATCATATTCTCTCAAAGAAGATGTCCTCTGCTGGGAAAGAATTTGCTTGGCCACTTCAGTACTTTGTCATTTTTGGCACTGTAGTGCGGTCTCGGAGTTGGTATATTTAAGTAGAGGGGGGCGTGGGGGGGGTGAAGCCCCCCACACACACACACACACACTGAATGTAATGTTTGAAATTGATTTTTTTTTTTTTTTTTTGGAACAGGAAAAAAAATCTGTGTTCTGACACTTTGACATTGTAAGCTTTCATTTACAAAGGGTCAATTAATCACCGTTCGCTTTTTAAGCGTTCGGTGATTTAATATAGACCCATATATCAAGCGCTGTCATTTTTAAGGAGTTGTTAGGATTTTCTGTTACTCCAGAACACATTCTTTCTCTTTCCCAGTAAAATGTTTAATTACTAAGACAGTATTTTAGTGTAGAATACAGACACCTTTTGTGAGTAAAATGTCTAAATGGCATGGCATAATGCACATCTGAAGAATGTTAGTCTTCTGTGACATTGAGCACAGATAAGAATCCTTGTAGGGCCATTACTGCAGTTCTAACGTAAACTTAAACTAAAAGTGTAAAATATTTATGCTATGCATGTCCATTGATAATATTTTCAGAGCTCAATGTTTTCTGTACATTTTTGCTTTCATCCCTGGCAAAGCCAAGTTAATCACAGATGTAGATTTTCTTGACAAAAGCACTTCTAGTGTAGATGAACCTATCCTTATCTGCAGAGTAATTCTGTAACCTTACTAACGTGACAGCTGCATCGTTTTCACAGTCTCACCTTTCATTTTCTTTGTCCTTGTATTCAATATTTGTACAATCTCATCTGAAAAAGCAGTTGAGAAGTATGAAATATTGCAGTGCATGACATTTTATTACTCTTTTTAATGATTGTCTTATTCCATAGTAGTGAAACAACATCCAATATCACTAGTGTTTATAGAAAACCTGGTTTGATGAAACTTTTGTCTATTTTTTCAGTAGTTCCATACAACGCAGGAGAGATCATGGCAGGCATATTATATTGTACAGACTCCTATTTTAACTGAGGGGCAATTTTGACTCCAAAAACAATTGAAATGTATTGACTCATGTATAAGTCAATGTGTTTACATCTGTGAGTAGTGATAGCAGTACAGATTGCCCATGGTAGCAATCCATTAATTATTTTCTTTTCTTTCTTTCTTTTTTAACACCACTGAGTGCATTGATTGGGATGGAAGGTGGTCAGGACCAGATACAACAAAATGTATTGCTGTAGGCATTATTTCTTGCACTCTGTGATAGCAAAGGTGATTACCAAAAGCAGAGGGTTTTGTCTTATTTCATCACCCAACTTCATTTAAGAGCAAAGACCAAATTATTCCACACATTTAGAGTCAGGAACTGTGATAAAAGCTTAACTTCTATTACAAAACTTTATAAAAGCAACTAGCACCTTGACTTACTTCACCTTCAAGATTACTAGTCGTGAATGAGAAAACTGCATATTTATTGACTGAAATGAAAGGCTTGACCAGTCAACATTTAGCATGCCAAATATTGAAGAAAACATGTTAAGCATCATTCACAATAACCATTTAAATTGAGTTCATTATTCATGCCGTTAGAGGAAAAGCTTTTAATGTAAAAATAAAATATGCTTTTGTTGCAAACTGAGAGATGCTTAACAATTTCTCTTTATTGGTTCTAATGCTAGGTGTTGTTATTTTCTGACTTACCAAGTCTTTTCTTACAGTTAATAAATATGCAGTTTTCTCATCCAAAACTAGTAACATTGAAAGTGATGTAAGCCAAGGCCAAGAAATTTTGAAATAAAAGTTAAGTTTATCACATCCAAATATCTAATAAGTAGAATAATGATGTCTTTATTGCCTGTGGGAGTGGTAGTGGTGATAGTCAGCTCTGCCCACAGCAGTGATCCATTTGTTCATTTTTTTCTCTCTTTTTTTACACTACTGGTATTTACAGTGAGTGGGCTGGGGCTATGTCTGTGAATGCATTACTGTGGGCATAATTGTTTGCACATTCTTCATGATCATACAGGGAGTTTCAAAAACAGCTATCTTTATGTGTGGGTACAGGTAATAGGAGATGCTTCCCACAGAGCTGTGATCCATTCATTATTTTTATTTATTTTTATTTTAATACAGTAATTAAAGAGATCAAGATAGGGGTGTGTCCATGAATGACAAGAGTAAATATATTACTGTAGACATTCTTTCTTGCATTGTCTTTGTGATTGCCAAAAGCAGCTATGTCTGTAATTGTCTGAGGGCAGTAATAACAGGACACACTGCCCACAGCACAGATCCATTCATTGTTTTATATATACTTGTTCTTGTGCTAATCAGTTGTGGCAACAATATTAAGAACCCAAGATGGGTGTCCTTTTGTTGATTTAGTGAACACAGACTGATAAACATAGACATTTTTACAGTGCTAAACTTAAACATGCGCATTTATTTAGTGCACTTCATGAATGCAACAAGTGTCATTTGTCAGATTCAGCGCAAAGTAATTTTTACAGGCAATATGGACACTCAGCAGCTGCTGTGAAAAGTCATCTTCAGGGCAAGATTAAATAACACACAAAATAGTTTTAATTACTTTCATTACACTAGTTCATAAAAATATTTAGGTGGAAAGTATGGGTGAAAAATTGAAAACTATTAATTACAGGAGCATGGGAGTATTTTTCAGTACTGGCATTTCAAATTTGCAATATACACATTCCTTCAGAAGTCCTCATAATTGCAGTCACTGCAATATCTCATAATGAAATTATTTTTTTTTCTCTCTCTGCCTGTCTCTCTCTTTCAGTGCAGTTTCTCAAAGTGAAACTATTTTTTTCTCTTGCAGTGTAAGTTTTAACTGTATTACTGTGACTGATAGTATATAAAACATACACAATTACACATTTTAACTGCACCATTGAAAGGTCATGGGATGCAATAAAAGGGTGTGGGTCTTAATCATGCCTACATGCATATGTGAAATGAAAATTCCCTGGAGATGATATGAACTGTAATTCGTAGGTGTAACCTGTACACGTGTACTGTATTGTATGAGCCAGTTAATGCAGGATACATTTCATAACTAGTACTGTGGGGGGTTAATCTTGTTAGAAAGATAAAGCCTTCCAATGTCACTTAGGTTCTCCACATCATATCCAGCTAGTAAGTATTATTGGTTATTAATTATAAACATCTGTAAATACATTTTGTGTACAGTATACGTGCAAATTTGTGCAATCAAAAACATGTATTTAAAACAAATAACCATCAGAAAATTGTATATAAGATGCAAAGCAGTTTAGCTTCAGATATGATCATTTTTCAGTAACAAATGTGAAACTTTAGCAGCAATTGATTTTATTTAGTGTGACTGATGTTTCTTTGAAATAGCTTATGATAACAGTTGCATAACAAAGTAAATTACATAGCTTATAACTCTTGTGTTTCTAAAATATTTTGGATGCAATCCTGTTCCTCTGCATTTGCTTTTACTGCAGTTATTTCAGAACATCAGTGCTATTCATGTATCTTTTAGAATTCTTTGTATCTGCTGCCTTACCTTATTGAAAGAATAAATATTTTTGTGTCATTTATGGTGGTAATATTGCTTCCTCTCTCTTAAATGCATAATCTCTTAATCCTTTTGACTTTAGCCAAGCACTATACAAATAAGAACATGTAGGCTACAAAGATGGTAGGTAAATATCAGTGTTTCCCTCAGGATTCCATTGTTATGATAGCTGCTATCTTATCTGCCTTCCACTGGGTAGAAGATGATTAGAAGGGTGAATGTCCGTACCTTACTGTTAGCCCCTAAGTACCTTTTGTTCCTGAATTTAGGTCCCAACTGTGGTGGGATGTGAGACATCCAGTACTTCAGCTTTTCCACCATTGACTCATCTGTTAATGTACTGTAGATCAGATTTGTTTGATCTTACAGCTTGGAGCTCTGTTGGAATTTTGAAATTCTTGAATGCAAGTCCTAAAACTCTTAAAAAGTAAGTGTGATATTAAAAATATAACTGAGAAGTGCAAAATCACTGTTAACCTAAAAATCAGTTTGACACCCCCCTTCAACTGCAACCTGTGATGATATGGGTAAGTGCCAGCATAGCCAGCTGGTGTTTTGTAAAGAATGATATGTCCTTTGAATATCAAATTGATTTATACAAGATGTTTATGTTACAAATTTATTAGAACTGTATGTCATTTGTATCTCAAACTGATTTTGAACAGAAATTGTGCTGAAAATGTAGTTGCGAGCTTTCCTTGTGTTGAAATGTATCAACAGTGCACCTTGCTGAAATGAAGAGAAATGTACATGTATTATTGTAGATTAATTAAATCTATATGTTTTAATAGAGGATACTGGCACAGCAGAGGTTAACTTTAGTAAAAATAAGGGAAATGTAAATGCGCTATTAAACCGTTAAATGGTACCCAACAGTGCTGAATAGTACTGGAGTCACTGGGTCTGGAAGAGCCTTTGCCCATTAGCTCACTGAAAAGAGGGGAGGCCCCAGGCATTGCCATAAACACCTGGATGTATATTGTGACTGTCTGTGCTAAATTCCTGTCTCAGCTTCAGGGCGAATACTGTGAGAACCTAGAGTCAGGTGACAAGATGAGGTCATTCTGCCAACCCTCTTGGAAATTATATTTTAGATATTACAAAGAGAACTCTCAGAGTATTGAGTATTCTGTTTGGGAAGCCAGACTAGAAAGACCCTCACCCACAGCATTTCTACATTTTTTGACTCATGTCTTAGATTCAGTCAAGAATATAATGAAGCTTAGTTCAGAGAGTGTTTTTCTTTATTTGTATGAGTCTGTCCATCAATGTTAATTTCAATATTTTTTGCATTTTGAACTGTGTGGTTTACTGTGAATATATATTCTGTATTTTCATGTTCTTTTATTATTTATTATTAAATATCTTTAAAACTTTTATTGTGCCTGGTCCTTGTAGAAAATATTTAACCTTTGAGAGCACTTATATTTATTTGGTGACAATTGTGCAGGCTACTTCACAAGGCCTAGTCATCTTGGTGAACTACTACCATTTGTATTAGTATTAATATTACTCAGTATAATTGCACAGCCTTTGTTAAGAGTTTTATTTATAGTACTGAATGGTGGCGGTGATAACTATCTTATAGTCTGGGCAAAGTTGGTAGAGCAGTTCTTCTGTGCCAGCCTTTCCCAGGTGTGTGTGTGTGTGTGTGTGTGTGTGTGTGTGTGTGTGTGTGTGTGTGTGTGTGTGTGTGTGTGTGTGTGTGTGTGTGAAAATGAAATCTTAAAGAGTGTGTGTGTCAGCTACTTGGGGCAGGGACACAAAGCACTGGGTTTACAGAGAGGGTGCTGGAGGACTTGGCTTGGACACTCAACTGAGGACCTAACCCTACAGCTGTAGCAGTGGGGAGTCTTATTGAGGACTTGGAGGGGGACAGATAATGAGGCATCTGGACCCTGGGCTGAGTATGTTCCCTGTGTGCTCTTTAAGGGAAATTGTACTTGATGCAGAGAGGTCTATATCAGGAAATACTTAGTGTATCCATTTCTATTCCAAGTGCAAGTCCCTCTCCAGTGTCAGTGGTAAGTATTCAGGCACCTTGATTACTGGTCCAGCTTGGGGATGACGCATATTGGTGCCCTTCACTTAATTGGCAGCAGTGGTGAACATCAAACACACCATCTACTTTTATTCTAATTTGGAGATCATTGTACCTTGGAGTAGAAGAAAGACTGTGAGAAACAGCAGATTCAGCATAAGTATCTATCTAATCACACTTAAATTGTCACTGTTCCATTGACTATACTTGTAAGTCCAAGAACATACAATGAGAACAAATACGGCTTACATTTGTCCAAGTCTTTGCTGTCTTTTATTTTAATGAGGTTAGTTCTGCTTGTGCAGTTGATTTTGCACTTTTTAAATTATCACTAAGCCCAATCACATGAAATAGTGTTAGTGCTCACTTAGCTTCATGTATGTTGACCTTTAATGCCTTAGTCTAAATAGTAAATGTCTAAATGTTTAACAAAATATCATAATCAGAAATTTACTGTCACTGTAAAATAAACATGTAGGCAAAGCAAGGGTTTGTGCAGTTTAGATGGTTTTAATGATGAAATAAATATGAAGTTGGTTCAAAAACTTTTTATTTATACTGATACAAATATTCTAGACTCAGGCATTATCTTCTCTGAGGTAACTTGTCAGCATTGACATTTGTTGTCAATGTCTGTACTGAACCTTACAAGATATCCTAAACAAAAAAAGTAAAAAGTTAATTTTAAAGTTATATAAAATGGTATGAGCGGCATATCTGCTCAGAAAGTACAAGCAGTGAGGGAGTTGGATTATAAAGCATTATAAAGTGGTAGAAAAATAAGTCATGTTGTCTTGGAAAATAAATATAGCATAATAAAAAAAATCATATGAGCTTGGAGAATAAACCAAATATATGTTAGTTATGGTGTGAGAGTAAGTTACATGGTAATTTGTAGTATTACTGTGTATGCATAATTTTATTCCTTGGCATAGCTCTCAAAACCTCAAAGTAAGCCTTAAACAGAAATCAGTCTGTAATTGCTGATTCTAAAACAGAGACTATCAATTTATTGGGTCTATATTAGAACACCGAACTTTCAAAATTTCGAGAGTTCTAATATCGAACCCTATTAATCGAAAATTTAAAACATTGAACATACAGAACAGCAAATGTTTTCCTAGGGAAAAAATTTGCTGTTCCAAAACACATACACACAACACAAACACACCAAACAAACAGCAATCCACACACATACACCTAAACTCTTACACCTAACCCTACACTAAACTATACATACACCACTAACTATCCACTTACCTTAACCCAACCCCTAACCCTAAGGTCCATCACTATTGCACAGTCACCTCACCCATGCCCTAACCCTAACTCACCTACCCTGCCCTAACCCTCACGTCCACACAATAGCACACTTGCCTGACCCGCGCCCTAACCCTAACTCACCTAACCCACCCTAACCCTTACGTCCACACAATTGCACACGTACCTGAACCTGACCCATAACTTTCCACCACAGCGCTGAAAATACCAAAGCAAAAGAAACGGACAACCGAATTCTTTCCCTAGGAAAAAAATTGGTTTTCTGTTTCTTCAGTATTTCCAGCGTTCGCTGAAAATGGGTCTATTTTAGAACACTCGAAATTTTGAACGTTCGGTGTTCCAATATAGACCCAATTTATTGATGTGTTCAGCCTGTCATAATTTGAAAAACTCTCCAATTGCCAGATCTTATGATTTGAATGAGGAGAGAGGTTCTGCTTTCCCTCCACAGTCTTTATTTCTACACCTTGGAAAAGATTTCAAAAGACTTGCTCTCAGAGTAAGTCACTTACTCTAAGACTTGCTTTCAGAGTAAGTGACATACTCCGAGAGCAAGTATTTTGTAATCTGGTCCCTGCTGTAAGCCCATTTATAGATAGGCATTACACCAAAGTAAGTCACTTAACACTGGGAACAAGTCTTTTGGAATCAGGCCCCCTTATTTCACACGATCTTCATGACTTTTGTGATTTCCTGCTGTGAAAGGCCTTGGCTGGCCTGACTACCAGAGAAAAAATACCCCTCCTCCAACAACTGGCGGATGCCCTAACCAACATCAGTATGATTGGGTATAAAGGGAGTCAGCCAGTGTCAAGATTTCAGTCTTTTCTTGCTGTCGGAGCCTGAAGCAGAGTTATAGTCAGTGCTTTGGTTCGTCGGCACCAGGCAGAAGTCTTCAGAAAGCTAAGTACCTCATTGGGGAACCATTTCTACATTTTTTGACTCATGTCAGATATTGTCTCCATTGTGGTAAACATCCACACAGAGACTTCCATTGCTTTTGTGTCACCTGTTTAGGCCCAGAACACAACATGCCTAACTGCCATTTCTGTGCTCGTTTCAACTCTAGGACTATTAGACATAGGGCCAAGACTTTAGTTAGGCACCTTAGCATTGCATCAGGTTCCCAACTTCTTATGATGTCCTCTAGTTGATCCAAGGCTTAGTTCCTTAAGTGCAAAAGGGATAAGGAAAACTGACCCAGACTTAGGGCTTCAGATGACAATCACTCTCTGTCAGCTAGTCCTCCCAGGTTTGTGATCACTGAAGAAGGTGAGAAGCTTTTGCATCCACCTACTGTGACTGAGGTGCTGTTGCAGACCACTATTGAGACCCATTCATAGTCCAGTATGCCATTCAATCCCTCAACGTCCGCACAAGGATTAGGACTTAGTTCATCGGTTGGGTCCAGGGCCTCTCTGCAGGTCTCTGCTCTTGATTAACACACTTCAACCAGTGACACTTCTTTGCAGTGTTGGCCAATGCCAGCTGCACATTCCTCCAAGAAACTGGTGTCTGATTTGTGGATGCAAACTGAGAGCTACACCAAAGAGGGGTACTTCTTCCTCAAATATGCCTAGGCCTACTGTCTCCCACACACAGGGTTATCAGCAGGATTTAGTTAGACTAGCTGAAGATTTAATTTCCCTGGTTGATGCAGGCAACCCCCTATTGATTCTTCCCCAGGGAAAAGGAAAAGGGACCCCACACCAGAAGTCCTTTCTGACCCTTTTGAATCAGCTGAAGATTCTGAGCAGGATGAATCTTTTTGATGAAGGACCCTCCTTTACTTCCTTTGAAGAGTCAGATTCTGAGGAAAACCTGACTTCTGCTTCTCCCTGAGGACATATCTTTTGGGGAAACTCTTCATGCCATACTGGAGCATTTCCAGTGGGAAGTCCAGGATTACCAACAGTACAAGAAGAGGAATAGGGAATTCCATAACCTGCCAGAGTACAAACCTCTTGCCATTCTTCCTGTTTTAGAGGCTGTAGATGAGTTTTCCTGGATTCCTCTTTGAATCTAGAGTCTCTCCCCCACCCCATTGAAAACCAGACAGGTTTTGTAAGGTTCTGGACTCTCATAAACATCTCTTCAAGAACCCCTTTGCTGACCCAGAGGTTGTGACACCAAGACCCAAAAGAGCCAAAGCTAGCTCCTCCAAAACCCCCATGCCCACTGATAAAGAGAGTAGGGCTCTTGATAGATTTGACAAAAAGTTTATACCGCTGCCACTTTAACTATGAGGGCCCTTAACTGTCTGTTCCACATGAGTAAATACCAGCAGACCATCCTGGATCAAGTGAAATAAAAAAATAAACCATTGAGAACAAAAATCTTTTCAAGCAATTGATATGTAACTCCAGCGCTCATGTTGTTAGGCATTCCCAGCACTGTGGCTATGATGCTTTGAAAGCTTCCAGCCTGTCTCTGTTATTCGAAGACATGCATGGCTAAGGGAACAGTCCCTCCCTGATATATAGGTATAATCTTTTGGATTCTCCTCTGGACAAGGATTTTCTCTTTGGGCCCAAAGCGGAGGCTGTACTTAAAAAAGATGGAGGACAAAGCTAAATCTATGCAAACTGTTAAAGACTTCCTACAGGTTCAGCCTCCTAGATTCAGTAGAAACTATCTGTCTAAGCACTGGTCCTTTCCTTCACAATCCAAATCCACAGAGAGAAAGCCACATAGGGAAAGGACACAAAAGCAACAACAACAAAGACCCAGGCAGTGGATTTCAGACACTTCCAGACAAGGGAGTTCTAGGCCACAGGCCCGTGGCAGAGACTAACAATGACTCATCATTCTAGAAGACTATCCATTTTGGAAGAAAATTGGTCTGTCATCACTTCAGACAGGTGGGTTCTAAACATTATTTCAAATGACTACAGACTCAGTTTCAAAGAACTACTAAAGTGCTCAGGGTGTCCAGACATTGCCCCAAATCAAGGGACAGAGACCTTTTCCCAAATTCAGAATTTGTGCTTCCAGGGCTCAGTGGAACCAGTTCCAGAACACCAAAAAGGAAGGGGTTAATACTCCAGGCTATCCCTCGTTTCCAGGAAGGAAGGCTCTTGGCGAACCATCCTAGACTTGTCTGCCCTCAATCAATTCCTGCTGGTTCCAAAATTCGAAATGTTAACTGTTCTAAAACTTTTACCCATGATATTCCCACAAGTCTTTCATGGTCATCCTGGATCTAAAGTACCTACTTACACATTCCCATGGAGGAATCACACCAAAGCTTCTTGTGTGTCAGAGCAGATACTGTCAGTATCAACTGTCTACCACTTCCAGGGTCTTCACAAAGTGCTTAGCCTCTCTAATCACCTTTTGCAAAATGAGATGGGTCCAGATTTACCCCTACCTGGATAATTGCCTCATACAGGCCACAAGCCTTTTAAACCTCCAGTTACATTTGGTGTTCACCCAGAATCTCTTTTCCTCACTGTGTTTCAGCATAAATCATCACAAATCAAACACAGAACCTTCAACCAGGATTGTCTTCCTGGGGGCTTTCCTGGATTCCACCCTACAAAAGGCCTTGTTACCTCCAGACAAAGTCTCTTTCCTGACATAGTACTTCCTAAAGATTGTAAAAACAAGCAATCCAGGCTCACAAGTACAGTAAATAAATTTAATTGCAAGTAAAACGTTTGCATAAAATGTTTCTTCAGGCAGAAATTTTTTTCAAACATAAAAATCACATATTTATACACTTAATAAAACAGGTGACATTAAAAATTAATTAATTAAAATTTTAACAGTCAATTTACTTTATTTTATAGTCCTTTCAAAACTAATTTAATACTAAAAACCTCATTTAGTCCTGGCGTATATTGTGCCCTAAATCGCAAAATCCACTTGCTCTCTTCTTTTTCAGTTAAATTCTTTAAGTCCCCACTTGTAATATATTCAGGTACTACATGTAAAATCATGAATTTAAATATGTGTATGGTATGTATTCAGCATATTTTTATATAAGACATTACTTTCCACTTGCCTTCTAATCTCCAACATACGACTGCATATCCCATCTTTAAATCTCTGATTAGTCTTGCCTACATAATAAGCATTAAATTTACAGCACTGAGCCGTGTACACTACATTTTTCATTTCACAAGTGTCGTAAGCTCATAACGTAAAAACAGTTCCATTCAATGGATGCAAGATGTTTTTTCTAGTATATATGTATTTGCAAAAACTGCAGTTATTGCACATATAATTACCCATCTCATTAGGTTTGTGACTAATAAAGTTAACCTGTTCTTTATAGCATAGTTTATTTTTCAATGCGCTTGACCTTTTTATGACTGAAGATAGGACCTTTATTATAAACATATTTCAATTTAGAGACTTGAGATAAAATTAAGCAATGTTTTTTGATAATATCCTTAATTTTAAAAGTGTTTCGATCATATGTTAAGATACACCTACAGTCATTAGTAGCTCTATTTGTTACTCTGTTACTTCTTTTTATATTATTGCGATATTCAGAAAAAATAGGTTTCATGGTCACCTGTCTATTACCTTGAACCTGTTCCTTGATATGTTCAAGCCTATTTAACTGATAGCCCCTTCCATTAAATTCTGATACCATATGTTCAATTTGGGCAATCATATTATTATCTTGTGTATTCAACCTAGCAAGCTGTGCCATTTGGTTCCTAACTATATTATCAAAAGTGAATGGCAGATGCATACAGTCTCTTAACAGACAGGTGCACCTCTTAACCTCCTTTTTATATAATATAGTTTCTGTCTGTCCCCTAACATTCTTTATTAATGTTATATTTAAAAATCAATTTGTCTAAAGTGAACTTTTTTCTTGAACCTTAAATGTGTAGTCGTGTGTAAATAGGGAATAGTCATTCAACGCATTCAGAGGGCTGTCCCAAATTAGGAACAGGTCGTCTACAGTCACTTATAAAATATAACATTCTCATGATATACATTTCTAGATTCAGATAAAACATATTAATTTTCCCATGAGTTCATTACAATATTGGCATATGTGTTAGCTGCGGGTGTCCCCATGGCTATGCCATTAATTGATTTATAAAACTGCTTTTGAAACATGAAGTCATTATTGGTCAGCACAACTTTTAACAATGCACATATTAAATTCACATTCATATTAACTAGACCTGGGTGACTCAAAATGTACTTTTTAGCCATATCAATCCCTTCTTTGTTCAGAATTCATGTAAAAAGAGAGTCATTATCTAGAGTAACCATATAACAGGTAATTATATCATTAGTTCTAGTCCAATCAAAAAGTTGTCATAGGAAATCATAGCTATCCTTTATAATAGTATTAGATGTTTCTAGAACAGTTTTTAACTGACCTTCCAAAAGCTTCAAAATGGATTCAGTAGGCCATCCCCTAGCCAATACAGTAGGGTGTAATGGTGGGTTACACAGGGATTTATGAATTTTAGGTAGCCCGTATATTATGATAAAGATGACTGTATTAGTATATAGATAATCAAATGTATCTTTAGAAGTGTCTGCATTGTGAAATAAACAAAGAATGTTTGAAATTACTTCATTACTAATTCTAGTAACCATAACTTTAGTTATGGGTAAGTAGCCAGTTGTACATAACATATTAAGCATAGTATTTATATAGTAAGAAGCATCTAGTAAAACAACTCCACCACCTTTATCAGAAAGTTTTATGACTATATTTTTATTTTTATTCAATGAAAGTATAGCTTGATATTCTTCTTTCCTTAAGTTATGAAACAGTCTGTTATGCCTTGAACTATACAGTTCATCAATTTCATTCTCAACCACTTTTTCAAATATTGAAACAACATTCATACTTACAGGAATAAATGTACTACTTCCTTGGTAAGAAGTAGGTGTATTTTGTGGAAAATTAAAAGCAGGCTTTAAATTGATCTTTCTGATAAATAAGTTAAATTCAGTTAGTACCTGTGAAATGTCAGCAGTGTCAGCAGGTATGAATGTTAAGTCCTTATAACGACTTTGTACTCATACTCATTTAGTGAACATTTCGGTAAATTAAAAACAATGCCATCAAAGTGCCCCATTTGGGTTAAGGTTTCGTTTGACTCCGGGTAACTAGTCATCCCGCTGACATGCAGCTCTTCTGTCATTGATGGCTGTGGATCCTCTTGCGTATAGGTGGCAAAGGGAGAGGATCCTTTTGAAGTACTGGAAAATCCAGGGGATCAAAGCAGTAATAATGTTCGCACTAACAGTAGTTTCTTGCAGTTAAAGACGGGTCCATTAAATCATGACCATTTTTAAAGTCGTCGATGTCCCACTTAAGTTTTTGTTTCTTAACTTCAATAAGCTTTTGTTCAAAAACAGAAATTTTATCCAACACCTCACTAAATAATGATGAATGTACATTGGTCTCCACTGTGTTGGCCAGATCACTGTACAGTTCCGTGACTTCAGGTTTTAATTGAATCTCAGTGAGTTCAAAGTATGCATTATAGTATAAAGCTGAGCTGCAGTGCTTTGAACTTAGAAAGCAGAGTTTGAAGAAATTACAATGGCAGCATCTTAGCTTTAACACTTATATTCAAACTAAGACAGTTCCACGTAGACTCCAAATACTAAAAATGCCCACATATCGGGATAAATATCCTGACTTACTCAATCAGTAGCAACAAATTAACCGTTCTTGTTCCTTCCAGGTCATGAAAACAATTAATGCATATTTCAAACCCATTTAATTACTTAATTTTTACTGTCACCTATTTTATTAAGTTCATAAATATGTGATTTTATGTTTGAAAACATTTTCTGCCTGAGGAAGCGTTTTTATGATGGACCCCAAGAATGGCATCTGCATTGGGAAACATTTCTCAGCATAGCCAAGAAATGGGGGGTTCCCCATATAGACCTTTATCTCCATCAGGGAAAATACTCCTGTGAAAAAAATTCTGCTCCAGGAGCATCCTACCCTCAGCCTGGATGACAGATGCATTCTCTTTCCTTTGGGCTCACCTTTTCATGTATGCATTCCCCCCCTTACATCTGTTCCCCCAAGTGCTTCTAAAAATAAGGAAGCAGTGCCAAGGGCAATACTGATAGCCCCAGACTGGCACTTACAACACTGCTATCCTCTGCTGCTCAACTTAAATGAGAAATCATGGCCGTTACCTTGGAGAGTGGACCTCCTGACTCAGGACAAGGGAAAGATTGTGCATCCCAACCTGCAGACACTCACTCTCAGCCTGTATAATTCTACAGCATCCTGGATGGATCCTGTCCTAAGCAAGGCGGTTCAAGACATCCTTAAAGGGGCCAGAAGGCCTAGTACTAGGAAATCTTACTCAGCTAAGTGGAGAAGATTTTCCATTTGGTGTGAACAACAGGGCTACAATCCTCTCTTAGCCAAGATCCCTATCATCCTAGATTACTTGGCTAATCTGGTTTGATAAGAGCTTATCTTATTCCTCCACTAAAATGAATGCCTCTGCCATTTCGGCCCATATCCCTGCTCTACCTCCTGTCTTCTGTCACCCCCTTCTCAGGCAGTTCCTTATGGGAGTGATTCACATCAGGCTGCCCAGGAGACAACCAACCCCTCAATGGAACCACAATTTTGTTCTGGAAAAAACTGACCCTGCATCCTTTCAAACCATTGGCTTCTGCTAACTTGGAAAACTGCCCTTTTGTTGGCAGTCACTTCTGCTAGAAGAGTTTCTGAGCTACAGGCTGTCATGGCAGTGGAACCTTTCCTCGTCTTCTATCCAGACAGAGTCTCCCTCAAGACTAACCCTTCCTTTGTGTCCAAGGTGCTGACAGACACCTCATTAAATCAAGCCATTTACCTGCCAACTTTATTTCCCAAGCCACAAAACCAGGGGGAAAGTATTCTTCATTCCTTGGATGTACATAGGCAGCTCCATTACTATCGTGACAGAAGTAAGACTTTGAGGAAGTCAGACCAACAGTCTGTGGCATTTGACAACAGTTCTGAAGGAAAACCTGTTTCCAAACAGACATTTCCAAATGGATTTCTCACTGTATTTCCTTTTGTTACAGCCATTATGGTCAGAAGCCACCTGATGCTGTCAGGACTCACTCTACTAAGGCTACTGCTACCTTTGCTGCCTTTTTAAAAGGGGTCCCTACCACAGACATTCTGGAAGTTGCTATTTGGTCATCTGTGCATACCTTCACCAAACATTATTACTTTTCAGCTTTTTCCAAGTCCAGGGCAGGATTTGCCACTGCCATTCTGAAGGGCAAACTTTCCTCTCCTTAATCCTTGCTGAGACTGGGGGTGTATGTTGATGGTACAGAGCATCGCAAGCTTTCAAAACCCATAGACTATCCTGGCTTGAAGTGAATGGACTCCAGGGGACACTGTAGAGGGTATACAGTGTTGCAAGATGTGCACCTACCATCTTTTGTATTAGGTTTGGGTGCCACCCAAGGTCAACTAGAATGATTAAGTCTGATGTCTGATACCTCAATATGGCACCATTTGGTTTGTGATATTCTACCTAGACAATGCAATTTTCTAGGAACAATATTGGTGAATCCCAACGCTGGATTGTCTGACTATTGGTAAATTATGGGAATTTCAAAGAATTTGGCATTTTAGGCCAGAGGATTCATTCATCACAAAATATATTTTTTTCATATTTGCCACTTATAACTTTGAGTGTTCTGTACACAGAATCTGCTCTGATTTTGCATATGTCTGGATGCACCAGGACATTATAATGAAGTTATAGTATCAACTAATAATTTTGGTTTAAAACTGTGTGTATAAAGTCTGAATTTCATTTCACAAAAATGGAATTTAATTTTTTTTGAGATACGTTAATCAGTATGCATGAAGAATAGGCATTTGTGCCCAGTGGACTATCCCAGTTAACAGTAAGCATACGTGGTATATAAGAACGCACAGATAAACAGCAGTATGACTTCACATTTGAATGCTTGCTAGGCTAAATATGCATAAAAAATTAGATGTACTTCAGAATGCTCAGCTAGATTGCATCATGTACCCCATGAGTGCCCACTGTACAGGTTGCAATAAGAGTGCACTTCATGACAGCACTGTGCATCTATGCCACCTGCTTAAAAGTGCACACAGCTGTTTGGGTGCACACCTGGCAGGAATCTGTAGCAGAGACACTTGTACATGAAATAAACTGTTGCTTCCAACACTAGTACACAAGGAAGCAGCAAAATCTCTGACTTCAAGATGGAATTATAGTTGCAACAAACTTCAGTGAGTAAGTGTTTCTTTTAGTAGGATTTCACCTTAATTTTTTTTAGAAGGTCTTCACCTTAATTTATCTCGCATGTTCTAGGTACATAGCTCATTCCTACACTTATTTGCTTTACCCTCATTGAGATTTACCTACATTAACTCTTTGTTATTATACTCAAAGGCTACACCAAATGCATTGCTTCTCTATTGTCTAGCTTGCATACATACCACACTACTGAGTCTGTTGTTGTATGGCTTTGCTTCTACTCACTTTTCATTAAGTGAATACGTTTAATACCTCATTCTTTAATTCTGAAATGCTTATTATATTGTTCACTATTACTTTATTTAATAATGTATTATTCACGTGTCCTATTTGCAAACCATTATGTTAAAATTTCCTGGAGCTTTTCTTGCTGGACCTCAACAACAAAAGGCAGCAGGCTAGCTAGGCAATGCAGTTAAAAGTATAAGTAAAATTAATTACGAGTAGTCAGTGCCATTCAAGGAAGAAGGTACTGAGTGGCCATCTTCCTCTTTTCTCATTAATTTATACTTATTTTCTTTTGCATCTCATCTGAGGTTTGTGGTGTGTGAATGATTTCACAATTTAAGATGTGTTGGCAGTTCCATGGTATTGTGGGAAAAAGCACTGATTATGACCCAAACAATCAGAGTCCCATTAGCAGGTCTGTTGTCTGTTGGACCTGATAGGGGGTGGAGAAAGGAATGATGATGCATGAACCTGTTTGTCTTTCCACGGGGGAGGGTTCAGAGATTTTGTTGGCAAGACAGTTTGCAGCCTTGGCTCTGACAGAGGCCAAATGCGAGAAACAGCAAAGGCTGGTTTGGGCTGTGTCCCATAAGCACACGGTAGGTCCTAACCCTGGTAGTCATGCCTTGTAGCAGAGCCAAACTCCTATTATTTCTACATACAAAGGGGAAGGGCTGCTTACCAGAAAGGTCAACCACTGTGAGCCATATTAGTGGGTCTCCTATGTTCTTTCTGTTCCTTTGTACCTCTCGTGTCAACCAAGGGCAGATCAGCAACCCACTGTTTAAGGTGGGATATAAAATACCTACACACATGAATGACTCTACATGGATGAATGAAGAGAACTTAAGAGGAGAAGCCACTTCGGCCCAAGACAGGCAATTGAATATGTAGACGTGAGGGCACATAGGATGCTAGTGGCACTGTGCAGCAGTTGCATTTTTTTCTGTTTCTCTTACTTTTGTTCTTCTTACTCTAGTTGTCACAAGTTTTCCCCTTCTGTCTAGTGTCACATTCTTAATTACTGTCACTTCCAATGATAACATTTTCTTCAAGCAATTAGTATCAAAGGGAAGAAGGGTAAAAAAAGAGGATGGATAATTACAAACGAATCAAAAACATCCAGAGTATGAAATAGTGAAACATTAGGGGGAACACGAGGGAACACAAAAGGAAAATTACATTAGAACCACATCCCATAAATATAGTTCTTAACAAGTAAGTCACCACCTACACACATATTGTCATTAATGTTTCATGAAATTTTCATGAAATTTTCTAAAGGCATAAGTTCACTAAGTAATTCAACCACTGTTACATTAGGAAGTCAGGCAGTAGTCGTGATTTCTAATTTATTAATAAGTCTCTTCATCACCCCAGTTGCCAAAAAAAAAATCTTGTTTTGTTCTGTTAATAGGAAAGTAGATACCACTTCAGTTGTCAAACAGGTATGCTTTTGGAGGCAAAGGTTCTGAGATCTTGATAACTTCTCTGAGCTCTTTTGTAGTACTCCACCTCCCAAGTAACATGCAGGCAGGTTACCCAGTGGAGAATAATACCTTCATGCCTCGTGTCACAATATTGGAGCTCAATAGTAGTCAAAAGACCTATTCTGAGCTATTTGTCTGGATTAAAATGTATTCCTATAATTATTTTGTACTATATTGATCTGTCCCTAAGGGAAATGTAATCCCTAAAACAGATCATCAAAAGTTTATGCCATTCACTGGCTGACTGATTATTTATTTTATGTTACCGTTTACTTAAGCTATAATTTGAATGTTGTTGTGTCTTTCGGCTTTTCCCGGTTAGGGGTCGCCACAGCGGAACTCCAGTCCACTAGTGATTGGCAGTTGATTTTTACGTGCCGAGTTGCCAGCCCTGACGCACAACCTTCAACGAAGGTACGCCCATTTACGCATGTCTCCATGCAGACGACGCTCTAGCTGAGAATCGAACCAGACAGCGTCTTATTGTGAGGCGACAACACTACCACAGCACCACTACCGCGACTGTATATAACAAAAAAAAAAGTCATGGCTAAAATCAGGAAGAGCAGCCCTCATAACGATAACAGCTCTCTAATGAAACAGGAAACTAGGAAGATTAATCAAGTTCAACAAACCCAATTATGAGGGCAGAATAGCCTCACAGGCTAAAGACAACCACAAGGCCTTCTACAACTATGTCCAAAACCTCAAAGGCAGGACACAGCAGTGTGTCGAACTGGTGGTCAAGTCAATGGTGCCACCTTCACTGAGCACAATGACATAGCGAATCTGCTGGCTGACAAATTTGCTTCAAATGCCTACAGAGGCTCCTCACCAAAACAATCCATGGTATCAACACTTTGTCCATAATGGACCACTTTAAGGTCCTGCCTGTATACTTGATCTCCTACAAGTTACTGACACTCAGTCTTTGCCTGGCATACATGATATCCTCAGGCCTAGCACTGATGGACCTTTTCCACATCCACAAAACAAGCAGCATCAGAACCACTAGATCCAAGAATTTAAATTTTGCTTATGAGATGCACAGGACATGCAGATAAGACAGACATGTATCTCAGAGGTTTGCCGTGCTCTGGAACAGACTTCCCTTCCATGTGAAGCAGAGTCCATTCCTAACCCTATTTAAGCCTAACCTTCACCAATGGATGGGAAATCAGAAACTCACCTCGGGTCTGGCCCCCATGTCTCTGTTAGACAAAGGCAGGCAGTAACAAACTACCACCCCCCTCAACATAACCTTTAGAAACTTCCTTCCAACATACTGCTGCCTATTAAACACCCATGATACAAACAGACATAATTGGGTTGGGATGCACAGATAAGATTACAAAGGCCCATCAGGGTGTTACCCCAGTACACACATACGAACGTACATATGACTTCTTGCTTTCTAGCAGCACAGTTATGGGTTAGACACTGTCTTAATTTTATGTTCCACTGTGGTATCTTTATGTTCTTTTAGAGCATAACATTTTAATGATGATGATGATATATGTGTATTATTCTACATGTCATATCCATCCATCCGTCCATCCACAACCCCTTTTTCCCATTTTTATACATGGGGTTGGGGTGTCACTTCAACAGTGACAATCATCTAGAGCCAAGGTTTACACTGGTGGGTGGCTAGCCCTGCTGCAGTAGTTCTACCACATGACACACTCACACACTCACTCCTATGACCAATTCAGAGTGTCCAGTCCACCTAATGCATGTCTTTGGAAAGTGAGAGGAAACCGGAGCATCCAGAGGAAACCCACACAAACACAGGGAGGACATGCAGACTCCACAAAGAAGGCACCCCAGATGAGAATCGAACCAGGGAACCCCTTGCTGTGAGGCAACAACAGATTCCAAAAGATTTGCACTTGGTATAAGTGACTTACTCCTATATAAACCTACCCTAAGTCCAAATGACTTGCTCTCAGTTTAAGGGACATACTCTGGTACATGGTTTGTGTATAAAGAAGGCTTACACTAGAGTAAATCACTTACACTGAGATCAGGTATTTTGGATTAAGGGCCCTCTGTCTATCTAAGTATAAAGAGTGGAGCTTTACTGTACATGATATCTCCATACAAAAGTGGTCCTACCCAGCTAAACTGATCAGTTAACAAACTATAATAAATAAATCTAAATTGTACAATTCACATATTAAAGTGTTATGCAAGTGCAAACATGTGAAGTACTGCAACCCTGGGGTCATACAGCTGTTTTAAAAGAGTAGTAGCTCCAAGTCAAAGGCATTCCATAGATACTGTACAGGAACATATGATTTTAACCATTCTGGCTGTGTCGTCACTGAAGTTCATTTATGGAAAAGCCTCCTTTCTGTCATGTCTAACATAAATGCACCCTGTCTCCGGTGTCCTAGTAGATCAATAGTTATTGGAGAATGAAGCTTAAGTGAATTACTTTATGAGTTTAGCAAGAAATCCCCAACGAAACTCAGCGCGGGTTAGGGAATTGCAAGGCTGTTCCAATTCATGCAAGAGTTGTTCCTCTTTTCAGGTATGTACGTTAAAAGTGAAAGTTGAATATTTCTGTGTTGCTGATGCATATCTTCTCTACAGAGCAGTGACCCAGACACCAGAGACAACATTGCTGTCCTAGATGAATAAGAAGAGGCAATCTTTTCTTATTCCTGTAATTGCTTACACATTGTTCACACTTTTCTGTCCCTTAAAATGACATATGTTATCCCACAGTTAGTAACTAATGTTTCATTAGTGCCAGACTCAATCTGTTGTCTGGTTCTGAGACAAGGACTTTTTGTTAAGCCAAAATATATGCATAGTCTTCATTGACTTCCTGAAGGAAACACAGAGCCAACAACATATAGAACCACAGTAGGTGTACCATAAAAACATAATGCTACAAACAGCTCCTAATTACATTCCCACTAAATGCTTGACTTCCTACTTGGCAATTGCATAGTATGCATCCCATCTGCATAGCTGAATGATCATCTGGTATACCTAGGCAGCTCTCCAAGGACTATGATAGGTATAGTGACAGTGATTCTTTGCTATTCACTTTATACTTTAGGACATGTATGATGTGAAATGGTTATACTGAACAAGGAAAGGGGCACCCATGACATTGTAAGGAACAGCTACTTTATGGATTTCTTAAACTACTTCTTCACAGAGAAGGAAGTAGACCCTGTAAAAGTGTCAGCAACTCACTAAGTAACTTTAGCACCTTCATCTTCTTTATCAGCACTTCATCAGAAATAGCATACCAGAAAATTTTGCATGACAAACCTTTTTTATTATTATTGGTTTCTCTTAGAATCACTTGATGCCATTGAAAAAACACTGAAAAACATTATTAACTTTAAAATTATACAGATTACATTTTAGCTCTGATTAGTGCATTCTCTGTCCCCCAGTTTACCTTCATGTGTGCGCTTTGCACAAGGGCGAACAGCAGATGTTCGAAAGGAAGTTTGCAAAGTTTGCAAACGTCGACTGGAAAAAGGTTCAAATGTGCAGTGAGCGAATGCACAGTGACATTCATTCATTACAGATTCGGCATTTTGGGGAGGATTGCACTATAGTGGGGACTGGAAAATGGTCCCTTTCCCCACTGTACCCACTGTAGTGCAATCTTGGAGTTAGAATATTAAAGTAGGGGGTGGGGGGTGCACACATTTTCTTTTCGACATTTATGTTCGAAAATCAGCGAATCTGCTTTTCGATTTGATGATTTTCGAACATTGGAAACTGTCACGGTTTTGATTTTCGTTATTACGATTCGCTCATATAAGCAATCGCACTAGTGTGTTTTGCAGTTGTAAAGGTAAATCCTGTCCCCCACCCTCACCTCAAGGGGAAAAAGGGACACAGGTGGACAGTGGTCTCACCTTCAATAACCACATCACCACAACAGTCAGGAAATCCTTCTATGTAGCACACCTCATCACTAAGGGCTTTTCATCCAGAAAAAAGGAGGTCATTGTCCTACTGTACTCATCCCTCATTAGACCCATTATAGAATACAATGCCCCGTTTGGTATATACCTCTCAGGACATCTGCAACAACTGAAAAGGCCACAGAAATACCTCACTAAAAGAATCACAGGCCTAAAGTAGATGCCCTATGCTGACCATCTAAAAAACTCCACCTATACTCTGTCACATATCGTCTACTCAGAGGCGATCTCTGCTTAACATACAAGGCCATGTCAAACCTAGAGCTGTTCAACATGCTACACTTAAAGAAGTCCCAATCCCTCAGAGACACATGCTCCAAGGATCTAAACCTTGTCATCACAATGAACAAAACATGCTGGAGGTATAGGTTCCTGACCCAAAGACTCCCCAGACTCTGGAATAGACTGCCCATACATGTCAAGCAGTGCGCCTCTTTGTCCCTCTTCAAAAGGAACCTTGAAGATTGAATGGGAGATAGGAAATTCACCCTGGGGATCACGTCAGTCACCCTGCTAGACAGGGGTCCAGGGAAGTAAATACTGTGGGAAGGAAAAGCCAGGGAATTGTTATGGTTAGGCTTGTATAGGCCCTAAGGCCGATAGTCTAGTACCAACCTATGAAAAGAGAGAGAGAAAGAAAATAAATCTCAGCTCTGCTCATTTGACTTATATCGTATAAACAATAACCACCTTCTGGCAGTATTAAAGACAATGCCAGCTTGGATTTCCTGATTCCAATAATTCTTTTAGTAACCATATTAATTATTGTCAGAACTGTAGGTGTTTTGAAAGGTAAATCTGACAATAACACACAATTATTGCTATTTTAAATAATGTAAGAGTATAATTATTTTTAATAGTCATATTAGCAAATTTTTATTTTTTCCACCACCAAAGAGCAATTCTTAGGCAGGAATTTCATATGTGACACAGCTTTCTGAAAGTCTTAGCAGCCATGCCAACAATATTTTGAAAGTAACAAACACATTTTTCCTGTGGTCCAGTAAGTTCAGTAAAGAATATTTTTTGTTGAATAACTCGATTCCTAAAATATCTAAAGTAGCTTCTATAAATTTCCATAAGAATAGAAAATCTGGAATCCTAATATTTAAAAGTGTCTCCTGGTTCCTTATACATATAACTTTACTAATAAAAAGCATAATTTGTTGCCCTTCCTGTGTTTATTACTCCAGCTAAATTATTTTTCTTAAATATTAAGAACAACAATGAACCAACAATTAAATGGGAAAACTACTCATTACCAACTCCTTTGCTCAATGCTTTCTGGAATTCATAAATTCCAATGCCCTGAATCAACTTATCCACACCCCCACCAGGGGCAACAATATCCTAGACCTAGTCATTACCAACATGAGTGACCGGTGTTCCACACCTGAAGTCAACTCCTCATTGGTCAGATCTGACTATAAGCTAATCACCCTAGATACTCACATCCCGCCTAAGGAAACCATGGTAAAAAATTTCTCCAAAGCCAACTTCATGCTTCTTAAGACAGAAGTGGTGAACTTCTAGGACAATAATTTAATTGCAACAAGATCCTTCTTCACTTTTTATATTGAAGAAAATGTCAAAGAACAATCTTTATAATGAACCACAAATGTAGCTATATTTATACATTTGGTAGTTTTCCCCTTTTTACCATAAAGGATGTCTTAGAGTACTACAGGCCTTCTCTTAACACTTACATCAGGGGAAGATCTTAAAAATAATTAATTGCGGAATGATGAAACATTAAATTTATAAACTTTAGAACCGTCAAAAAATTCAGTTTCTGTCCGAGATAAGGGCAATTTTTGCAGTAGTAGTCCTATTAATGCCCATTCTAGGAGAACCCAATCCTTGTGCTATATCAGCCTTGATTGTTTGCAGAGTTTGATCCTGGGTCATTTCTGCCAATAGGATAAGTATTAGTTTTAGAAATTGGGGAGGGGGGAACCTAGGAATTATTTAATGATTCTGGAATTAAAAAAAGCTCAAGTTGTAGCATCTTAAACAAGCTTCTAGAGAGGCCTTTCTTGCAGCTGGGTTAATTTGGTCAGAAGCTTAGAATTTTCTTCTCTTAAAGGATCATTGCCCTGTTTCTGATTGCAAAAATTCTTCTTTCTTTAAACATGAAGCCAGCTGAGAAGTTTGCTGTGTTGTTATTAAGATTAAATTATTTTGCTCCTTGGCTAATTGCTTTACTACATTAGCCATGGAGGCTAAAGCATCAGTTTTAGTCATTAATGCAGTTGCCCAAGATAGTGGGTCCTCTGCAAGAGTCACAGTCTGTAACGGTACTTTATTTCCCCATTAGTAAACAAACTGGTAGTGTCTATTGTATCTGTCATGCTATATTCTCTAGAACTAGAAAAGGGAGTGTTGTAATTGCGCAGTGGGAAAAATCCTCCATTGTTGTTTTTCTTTTTTCAGAATACAAGGAAGTGAACGTTAATCAAACTGTCCAGGTATGAATGTGTTACTGCTGTCAAATTTGCTTGTGAAAGGAAACAAATATAAAATGTTCCCTTGGAGCAGGAGCTGGTTGTCTCCAAAGTTACTATGGACTTAGTAAAGAGGGATGAGGGGTTGCATTCCCTGGCCTTATTATGGCTTGGAAATAACAGTGCTCAGTATTATTTTCTTTTTCAAAGTTGGAATTGTCTGCTGTCTCTGTTGTATAACTGTACCCAGTCTGCTCACCCAGAATAGTCAACAACTCCCTCGAGAACTTAGGATCCGTATCAAAATGAGCTTAACACTGATGGTTTGAGCAGATTATGCAGAGTGCTGTGAGATGTCCCTATACTGGTTAAGCAATACACGTATCAGTGGTTCATCTGTTCCTTCTCCCATAGGTGTCAATTCAGACATCACATGGCAGACCTGTGTACATTAAATCTAAAGAGATGACAACCTATGTAAAACTAAACTCTTCTTAATTAAATTATTATTTTAATATTAATTGTAAATTTAAGTCCTGGTTTAGTCATAGCACTGTGTCTTATATGCCAGTGCATTTTACGACTTCCAAAAAATAATCTAAATCTGTTTTTCTTTCATCCCCATGAACACCCTCAAGAACAAAAAAGTTAAGTCTTTTAAAATCATTGCATCGTACAGAATTTTTAAAAAGAACATTTGTATTACATTTGTACTTAATAGCATATGTATATATCTAAATTATCTCACAACATTCTTTTTGTTTTACTAATGCAACAAAATCTATTTAGTCTAATACTCTTGTCCAAAGATGCAATGAAAACACTTGGTCCTTTGTTAATAAATTAGCAACTTTTAAAAATACTACACACAAACATACCAAAATTATAATTCGAATTGATTGCTGTAAACTTTTTTTTTTTTTTTTAAATTATGATTCATTTTGTTAGTAAAAAAATGCTTCATCAATAACACACACATCTAAATTTCTGACATTAGTGTACTTATTGGTAGTTATGTTTATGGTCTGGGTTTTACATAAGTCGTCATTTGTTAATATAATTAATTTCACTGGTGGTATGTGTTTGTCTTGTGACATCTGTACACTGTTTAATGTTGAAGTTGTTTTTGATATGCTATTTCTGATGAACTCTTGCTTGGTGGGCTGTTTATAGGACATTGTTTTTTGTTTTAATTTATTTATTGTTCGTAGGTAAGTACTAGGTTGGCTGCCGTTGTGGGCTGTTGTACGCCTAGCCAAATTCCCTTTCAGAGGTGAGAATCAAACCCTGTACTTTGTGTCTGCAAGGTAAACACCTTAACCATTATGACAACCCCAACCCATGATTATTTGGTTTCGGTTTACTAGACTTTCTTGTTGTTGTTTTGCTGGTTGCCCTCTGGAATGAATTCTCTGGACAATTCTGCTACTTTTATTCTTACTTACTTTAGTTTGCTTTCCCCTACAAGGTGAATTTTGTCTAGATTTGACTATAGAGGAGTGTTTTATTAATGGAAATGTGAGTAATAAACTTGGAATGTGTATCCAAGCTAATGTAAGCAATTCTGTCTGAGAGCTCACATTCACAGATACTGTGAGGCAATCATTTTCTTTACTGACGTCAGGTATCAGTGGCCAAGTTGATGATGCCGATGAGTATTAGAAAGGTAACATTAACAGCAGCTCTTATACTAAGAGCCACAATGATGGTTCTTGAAAAAATGTGGAAAACATTCCTTGAAGTTTCATAATCTGTCTGTGAATCATGCTAATCCATTCAGCAATGTAACTTTTTATGAATAGCATGCTGTCAGTAATTCAGACAATGTGAATGGTACAATGTTGGAGTCTGAAACTTATTGAAAATATGTTAAATTACAAATCCCCAGTATGTGACAATCTGTTTTTGAAGGAATGTGTTTTTGGAAAAGGAATACCTAAAAGATTATGTTTATATTAACTCCTAAATGGTATTAATAACCGTGAAGAGTTGTATGAGAAACTGGATGGAAGCTCATGTTTGTCATTATTAATCACAATGAATTTTAAGAACCAAAGAGATAAATTTATGATACAACCAAAAGCAGGATTCAGAGGAAACCACCATTTAGCACTTTGCTCAGCTAAAAGACTTTTTCAGAAGTGAGTACAACTTGCGAACACACACACATATTTATATAGTTAAATAGTCATGTGATATTCATGGTAATTGAAACTTAAAGACACCAGATTAAAAAATTATTTAAAAAAGTAGACAGTGGAATATAAGGAGCGAGAACACGTTGTTCATTGTAAACAGACAAAGTAAAATGAATAGTAATAAAAGATGTTTTGAATATGAACAAAGTAAAAATAATAGCAATAAAAACTATTTTTAGAAATATCTCATGGATGCAAAAACACCCCCAGATCTAAATGATTGTATTTCCAGTAGCAGCATCTTAAAATGAGAGCTGCAAAGTTATAATATATTTTTGTAATAGTGTAATATTTTTAACTATTTCTTTATACCATTGATATGTTATTATATTGCACTATCTAGTATTTTAAAGTATTTTAATATGGTGCCTTTAAATTTCAGTTATCATGAATGCTTGAACTAAATTCAGAAACTGAAAATATTACACTTTTGGATTTTTAAAAGGTATTGCTAATAAAGTTAGGTCTTTTTTAAGCAACAGGTATTTAAGCAATAACCGATGATGTGGTGTGGTATATTGAAGATTTACCCATGGTTGGTGTGGTTTAATCATGAGGGCAAAGCCCGAGTGATTAAATAAAGCCAACCGTGGGTAGATTTCAATATACCACAACCATGGAGTCGGTTATTGCTATTATACAATCCCATTATTTAAGAAAAAAAATACTTACTTTTCTTAAATAATGTCTTTGTATAACAGCTCATTACTGTTCTTCCACGGCTGGTTGTATACTGCTGCATTGGTTTGATGTACTGTGCATGCGTATGGGACTTGCGTTCCCACACATACCCAGTACATCAATGCTTTGAAAAGAAAGCAACAGAGAAAAGAAAGTCTCCGTTGCTCCGCTTTTGTTTTCTTTTTCTTTTTTGTTATTAAAACAATGTTTGGGCTACTTTAGGGGTAGGAGAGAGAATGGAGGAAATGCAAAGTAAATCAGGTACGTGTCTTTAGTTTTAAATAACGTACCTGATTTTCTTTGTATTTCCTCTATGCTGCCTCTCTGGTATGTCTGGAGTACGGACTATAGTTTTTTGTTTTCTTTTTTAATTTTTGTTAAAAAAAAAAGTTTTTGAATATACGAACAGAAAGAAATCCAGGTGACCGGACCTTTTTCCGTTGGTATATTGTGGGATTTACAAATGGCACGCTGGTTGGGCTGGCCAGTCAGAGTGCATGTTTTTGAATACTAATGGCCAGTCATTGTATAATTTTTATTTCTTAATGAGCTGAGCAACATTTAAATGGGTAGAACATTTTCCATTTTGTATAATTTATGCAGAAGACTTGTATCATTCTACATCACAAGATGAAGTCACGGAAATTATTTTAAGTTGTAATATTCAATTTTCTACTTGAAAAAGAAATGATTTGTTCACTTTACTGAACTACTACTGTATAACATGTTTTCTTTGTTTTTAATTGCAGGTGTTATCATCAGAACTGTAGAATAGGTGTGTATGTGTGTGTGGGGGGCATTATGACCTAACTTTTGCTATTTTGGATGCTCAATGAATTGATTTACACTATTTATTGTATAGAAGGTGTAATGTCTGTGTGTAATTAAAAGATTAAGTGGAAGACTATCTGTATAAATTAACTTATGTAGGTGGATTTATATAAGAAATCAAACACTTAAGGCAAATGTTTTTTTTAAGATGGCAGTACAATCTTGAGCTTGTTGCAGACGTCTTAGATTAAGTTAAATGTATGTCATATCCTAAGTGCCTTCCTGTTTTGAACCAAGGTGGTAAAAAGGGGGATGGAGAATCCTGTTAATAAGGAAACTGATTACAGCAGAGCATGCTGTGTTTTTATTCAGCATATTCCAATAATGTTAAAGGAATCTTAACAATCAAATGGAAGATTGTAAGTATGAATGACATGAAAGTAATTGAGTTTGTCATGTTGAAACAAGAGCCTATTCCAACACTAAGTAAGCGCAAGGCAGATAAACTAATCCTGAACTAGGTACCAATCCATTATAAGATGCGCACGCGCGCACGCACACACACACACACACACACACACACACACACACACACACACACACACACACACACACACACACACACACACACATCTATTCATAATCTGGGAGACTGTGAGTCTTTGGAACTTGGCAGGAAACCAGAGCACGTAACACCTACTTACACAGAGTAAGGATTTGCAGATTCCGCACAGCAAGTACCCCAGAAAAGAAGTGAAATGGAGAATGAAGTGATGCAGCTATGCTAAGCTCTGCACCACTGTGCCACATTCCACATGAGTTTAAAACGTATAAGTACCTAGTCCTGTATGCATCTGAGCCATTCTGCTCTCTTTTAATGGAGGAAGAGTGTCTCATTACATGCAGGCAGTTACTTACTACACATATGCTAAAATTCTACCCATTCTTATATCTATGATTATCCTGAACACTGCTTTTATTTACAACATGCATTCATACGTTGATCCAAGTATTAAAAAATGAAAAAAGTAACTTATTAAATGTAAACATTGTGATACACGTGTAGTTTTTTTATAACTAGGTTAACTACAAAAGAACGCAGTCACAAGACATAGAGCTGCTTTTGTATTTATTATTCTCCAGTTCAGGCCCCAAAACTAGTACCTATAGTGTATATGTTTATGTCTTGACCTTGTGAATAATCTAATATTTTCAAATGTATTCCATGGCCTTTCATGTCCCCCGAAAAGAATAAATATTTATAACAAGGACAAAGCACTAAACATGCTGCCATATTTTAGTTCTACTAGTAAAATAAAGTCTATAATTTCTGTTCGAAACATGTGTGACATTTGGAATTTGATCTGACCACCTAGTATTTTTCCAGTATTTCTTGGTCCTTTAGAGTCATTGTGAATTATGTGAAATATAGTTACCTTCACCTCAGACATCTTGGAACACTGCAAATAACAAGAAATCTCTTAACAAAATCTTAAAACTCTCAAGGTCCATGCCCAAGTGGTAAAACTGAAAAGAATGTGCATGTCACAGTCAGCAATTATATAAAATGTTTTGTCTAACAATACAAACCTTTTAAGAGAGGATGGTTTTTACCATGTACTTAAATAACTTGGGCAAGAAAGCACAGTCCCAACTGTAAAGAAGGGAAAGTGGCTGTTCTAGGGTTAGGTGAACAGTGGTGTGTCCTTAGTAGGACATTTTTGGCATCTTTAAGTAGCTTTTTGATTCAAGGTCATCCCAATAATGACATTACAACAGTAAATCTCTGTAATATAAAATGTCTTGAAGAGGTTGTTTAAGCAAAGCTGTGTTGATCTCATCTTAATCAGGATGTTTGCATTATTGTGGGCTCAAGGAAATGCATTAAATTCTCTGTTGCCTAAAACCTCCTACAGAGGGCGTTTTGGCTGACTGTGTAGTTCTCTTTGTCCTAATAAAGAATTTGTATTTTAATGTTTTGGTATTAAGTTGTCTTGTTGCATGTAACATGCTATAGATCTTGTGTAGATCTTCTTGTCCTAATAAGGATGTTTGTATATTTCTACATTCCTTGGTGAAATCTGTCTTGCTTATTTTGTCCTTAAGAAGACGTTTGAGTGTTTATGGTTGTAGTCTCATCCTAATAAAGACATAGATTTCGCCGAGGAACGTAGAACTATACAAATGCCCTTATTAGGACAAGAAGGTCTGCACAGCTGACCAGAACACCCTGTATAGGACGTTACATGCAACAGGACTGCTTGCCTAAGCCTGGAATAGCCTTCTTTACAGTTGGGACTGTGCTTTTTTTCTTTTTCCCTAGTTATTCAAGTATATGGTAAAAAAAAAAATCAGTGCTGAAATGATTGCCTTCACTGATCCAGCCACAAAGTAATCAGTGACCTGATTCTGCTATCTCTGAGTTCACCTAGGTTCCTATAGGTTTTTGTTTTCACTCATATATTTGAATAATTCATATTGTGGTTAAACGTAGGGGGTTAGATTCTGATGAAGCCTGCGGTTATGTGGGCGAAAGCACTCAATCTTTTTTAGCTTCAATAAAATCGTTTGTTTACAACCATTGTGTTGTGACAGAGTTTATATCTGTTCTGTCCTTGGAGTATGTGCTCGTTTCAGTGGTCATATTCTTCTCATACTGTGGTTAGTTTAATTGATGTGTTTGATGTTTTTCATAATTATTAGTGTTTATTAATTTGCACAGTGACTGGTATCAGGCAGTAAAAAAGCTGAAACTGAATAAAAGCACCTTTATTTGATATACCTTATCTTTCCCCAATTGAACTGCTAGTGTGCCAGTAATCCTTAACCTTATAGCAGCAGTTTTATTCTAGAGATTTACTAAGCTTACCAGCACCAGTTCTATTCATTTCCAGAAGATTCTTCATGTGGCAAAGTGTATGTCCTCAACATTGTTCCCAGTAAAGTAAGTGCACACTTAATTCTGAAGGGTGAGAAGCATTTAACCCTCCATATCCTTGCAAAACTGAAATCTCTTTTTTACTTATGCTGTTTAAGTCAAGATGACGTTATGGTTAGACAGACACAGTTTTGCATCATTGTTGTTCACCAGCATGACTTTTCTTTTTGTAGGTAACACAAAGCAATCATATACTGGTGCAACACATCCTGTCCCAACTCTTATCATGTTCACCACAGATGACTGTAATGCTGCTTGAATGCAGAGACATCAAACATGATTGAGGTCTTTTTAATTCCTGAAATATGGAGGAGAATGAAATGAATCTTTTCAGTATATTAAATGGCCAATTTGCATTAAGATTGTGAAATGTTAAAAAAAAATCAGTTATGTCCTAAGCGAGACTAAGTGAGATAAAATGATGACACAGTACTATTATTTACCTTACCTCTCAAAGCGATGGGAGAACAATGCTAGTTACACATTTCCTTTGGTAGGAAATGGGACATGATTACAGAGGCTCACTTAACAACTTAATGTAAATTAAGAATTGTACTGTAAGAACAACTTTAAATGAAGATTTTGGCAAAAAAATGGTCTTAATATGTAGCTCTTTTTTACAGCTTAATGTTAAGTGATAGGTTATATGCCTTGTGATAGCATGAATGTATTTATCAGTTTTGTTAACCACATAGCTGGACTGATATAAATGGACCTTTGTCAGTCATGCCTTGGCCAAAGTCTGTTATTGACTGTAGTACTGAGTACACACACTGGTAAGTTTTAAAATACAGATATATAATACATAATCATTAAAACAAGCAACAAGCAAAAACTGAGAGTGATTCACAAGCTCAAAACCAATTTGTCTTACATTAAGAGGGTTTTATTCTGCACTTTGATGGGAGGAGAGGGCTGATTCAACCATCTGAGTTGGGGACTGCTGGTGGAAGGCTTATTGTGTGTTTATTTGATTGGCCTGAGAGCTTAACTGTGTAAATGTCTTTCATCCTGCTGGTATATAAGTGCAGACACAGTTACCCGTGTCTTCTATATAAGCAAACCTCTCTAGTTTAAAATCCTGTAGAGGAAACACTCTCCATAGTTGCCCACTGTTTATAGCAGTGCAAGGCTAGAATGCCTATCACACATTCAGACCACTTTCTGAAAAGGAAGAAAATGAAAAAAGGAGGAGGTGTTTCCATTTGCATAAAAAATAATCACACCTTTAGATTTGTCAAGCAGGATGAGTCACTTGAGCTACTCCATGTCCAGGTGACCATATCATCGCTAGCTACAAGTCCCTAACTATGAAACGTACTGCACATACCTGAAGTTACTACACTCACTTACCATTCAGCCCAACACACTACTCATGGGCAATTCTTAACTACCCTTTCATAAACTGGGAAACATACATGACCACTAACATGCAGGCTTAGAGATTCCTGGACTTTGTCAATGCAAATGCTCTGGAACAGCTGGTCTGTGCTCCAACTAAGGGCTCAAATATCCTTGACATAGTACTGATAAGCATAGGGGAGAGTTGCACCCCCTTCCCAGCATAATGTCCTTACTTTTAAGATTAGATCATAAATCAGTCTCCTGGGAAATAAATATAATGGTAAAACTCCCATCAAACCCTAAAGAATTTTTCCAAGGTGAAGTACCTTCTGTTAAATGGTAGCATAGCTAATTTTAAATCTCTGCAACCCCAAAAACATGGAGGCATATGCAGAAGTATACGCAAATGCCCTGTACAACAACTTAAACAACTGCACATTAGTGGCGGTCCTTGACCAAATTAAACCCAGGTCTAGCCAGAAAAACAAGGCACCACGGTGGACCCCTGGCATAAATAGACTATATAATAATAGGAAGAAATTCCTGTCTAGAATAAGTGGGAGGGTGCATAACAGAGAGAAAAAAATCCCTCATTAGTCTCAACAGGCAAATCAGGGAAATATTCAAGTCTTCAAAAGATAAATGTGAAACTAAAATAGCCTCCCAAGCAAAGGATACCCACAAAGCATTTTTAGTTATGTCCAAAATCTTAAAGGAAACACTCAAAAATGTGCAGAGGTGGCCATAGATGGCACTACCTTTTCTCAGCCAGAAGAAATAGCAAACCTGCTGGCTGATAAATTCAGCTCATATTTCTGCTCCACATCACCTGTGGTCATTCCCTATGAAATAACCTTACCATACCTTTGCCTATTATCACAAAAGAACACATCAACCCTGTGCTCTCTAAATGTAGAAACACGGCATCAGTGAACCCTGACAGAATCCCAAGGTACCTATTAAATAGCTTGAAACATGACCTATCAGACTCACTTGGATCTCTGTTTAACCACAGTTGCCAAACAGGCTTTGAGTCAGTAGAGTGGAGGACAGCAACATTCATCCCTCTGCACAATGGGGGACCATCAACTGACCCAGGAAATTACCCATAAGTTTGACTAGCCTCATATTCAAGGCTATGGAAAGAATAGTCATGGACCTGATTAACAACAACACAGGTAATCTCCAGACTTTAGACTTAACCCAGTTTGGCTTCATCAAGGACAGGTCCTGCCTGTACAGTGTGGCGGACTTCTTTGAGAAGGTCACGAAGACCATGGCTGAGGGTTGGACAGGCATACCACCAACCTTGTCCCAGCCAAGGCATTTGACACAATACTCCACTCAAGTTTGTTGTTGTTGTTTGTCTTTTTCGGCTTTTCCCGGTTAGGGGTCGCCACAGCGGAAATCCGGTCTGCTAATGATTGGCAGTAGATTTTTTATGGTGCCAAGTTGCCAGCCCGACGCCCAACCTTCAGCGAAGGCACACCCATTCATGCATGTCTTTCGGAGGCCACTCGACCGGGGGGAGGACATGCAGACTCCACACAGAAATACTCCACTCAAGTAATATAGAAAAACTCACAAAATTGGTCAAAAACCTCTATGTCATCAGATGGATAGCCAAATGACCCACAGATAGGACATATGCTATTAGAGTGGGAGAATCCAAATTCAGCAAGAGGCCAATCACTCATGGAGTACCACAGGGCTCAGTGCTTGTTCTCCTACTGTTTGGGATATACTTCTCAGAAGTCAATTCAGATGTAGATAGCCTTTGGCTGACTAGGTTTGCTGATGACTGCAAGTTGGGAGCAATCTAAGATTTCCCAAATGATGTTGATATCCTACAGAAAGATCTGACACAGACTAATGATTGGTGTCAGTGCCATGGCCTCAAACTAAATGCATAGAAGTGCATAATAATACCCTTTGGGAAATCAAATAGCCCTGCAAATTACAACATCGGTAGAACCCTCCCTAGAAGTGGACCCAGTGATGAGAGATCTGGGTACTAAGGTAGATGGTAATCTGAACTTTTCCACTTTGTATCCATGGTGGTAAGGAAATCTTTCTATGTGGCTCAGCTTATAAGTAAGGGCATGACATCCAGATCAAAGGATGCCATAGCACCACTGTACTTGGCTCTCATCAGACTAATAATCAAGTATAATGTTCCCTTTGGAATGCACTTCACCAGGCACCTGCAACAGGTGGAATATTTGCTTCCAAAAAAATACAGGGTATAACCAACATATCATATGCAGGCCAATCAAAAGCCCTACCATTGTATTCAGTTTCCTACCGATTACTGAGGGATGATCTGTGACCGACCTTTATGGCAGTCTGTGATCCAGTCCTGATGGAAATGTTGCATATTCGCAAAGCTAATTGCATACTGATTACCTGTTCCAAAGATCTAAAGTTGATCTCTGACATGAATTGATCATGCTGGAGAGGCAGATATGTGTCCCAGAGATTGTCCCTCCTCTTTAATAGGCTTCCTATTCACGTGAAGTAGAGCCCTTCCCTGACCATCTTCAAGCGCAGTCTGGACTAATGGATGGGAAATCACAAATTCATTCCTGGTGCCTTTGTTCCAGTCTGTAACAGTTGTCAAAACCCTACTTGCTGACCCTTGCTATCTTTCCCCTAGGGATAGAAAATTGAGTAAACTCTGTAAAACTAGCTAGGCTTGCAAGGGTTCTTGAGCCATTAGCCTAGTAACCTCCTATGAATCTATGAATAACTGTTTGAAGAGCTGTCCATTTGCACAAGGGTCATCCTGTAGTATATTACTAAACACTCTCACTTAGACCTTTAAGTGATTCTCCCCTACTCCAGCCACTAGTGATCTGGTATAATGGATATCCCTACCTTGTCATCTTTGTGGCTTGGTGGATATGGGTATCCTGATGCAGTGTATTAATTGCCTCATGTTCACTGACAACCGTTTAGTTTTAGAACAGATAAACACAGTATGTGAGAGATGTAGATACACAAATTTGTTGGAGGCAAAGCTCTCACATGCACACATGAAAAATGCAAACCAGGTTGTCAGTGTTACTCCCAAAACAATCATTACCAAGTTTCCAACACTGAGGAACAAACACAGAGACCCACATATGCAAAGGTACTCACATGTACTCTACCCAAACCTCCAAGACCTCCTAAAAACATCTCTCAGTGGCCCCACCAACACTCAGAAAAGACAGTGCCTCACACAACACTTAACTCTGAAAATCATAATAGCCCCACTTCTAAGCCTACAAGGCAACACATCACAAAGCCAAACATTCCAGTTATTGGGGATTCCATTGTAAGACATACTGATGTCCCCCTTACCAGGCTAAACAAGGAGATCATGACAGTCATCTGTTTGTCTGGAAACACGATCTGCCAGATCATGCATGCACTTCGGTATTTAAACCACAAGTACCAGTATGATACGGTCATAGTCCACATGGGAGTAAATGACCTAAGATGTACCTCACTGGAATATATGAACAGAGACATGATGGAGCTCTCTGAATATGTCTGCTAGGCAGGTATGAATCTAGTCTTGAGTAGCATCTTACCTTCACCAGTGATGCTGCCACAGTACCAACAAAAATGATAGATTCAACAATTGGCTGAGTTTCTTTTGTCACAACAAGGGGATCCAATATCTGTCAGCCTGGGCAGACATGACTGACAGATCACAATGTTTTGCCAGAGATGGTTTGCACTTTTCACCACTTAACTTCCAGATACCGGCAAAAACTTTTATTTACCCCATAGTGCCTTTTTTAGGCTTGCCAAGTTGTTAAACAATCCAGAATAACAAAAATCCCTCACAACCACCTAAAGGTACTGCTGTTCAGTGCTAGAAGTTTAAATAGAAAACTGCACTCCCGGGAAGCTCTCCTCACCCTGGAGAATGCAGACATATGTGCAGTCACAGAAACATGGTTCAGAACCATGGAGAGCACCCCAGCTATGAAAGACTACAATGCCTTTCATACCTTGATCCCCCTCAGCTCAGGACAAAATAAAGGGAGGAGGTGTCTCAGTGTTCATAAAGGACAAGTACACTGCTAGACTGGTCAGACAAGATGACTCACTTGAGCTTCTCCATGCCCAACTAACCATAGGTGCGACCCCCTGTCATAGCCTTGCTAGCTACAGATCTCCTAACATGACACTGGAAAACCACACCTCCTAAATATACTGTAACCTCTTAACATTCATCTTAACCCCATACTTATGGGTGACTTCATCTACCCTTTCATAAACTGGGAGACTTATTCACTTGCTCAGTCTAGTTAGCTCCCCAGCTAGAGGTACAAATATCGTAGACCTAGTACTCATGCACATGTGGGGATGCTGCTCCCTCCCATGCATTAACACCTCCCTGGTAAGATAAACTGTCTTTCAGCTTTTCCCAGTTAGGGGTTGCCACATTGAAACTCCAGTCTGCTAATGATTGGCAGTGAGTTTTTACGGTGCTGAGTTGCCAGCCCGGTGCCCAGCCTTCAAGGAAGGCACACCCACACATGCGCGCACCTACTTGCATGTCTTTAAATTCACTTAACCGCAGGGAGGACATGCAGACTCCTCACAGAAGGCACTCCAGCCGAGAATTGAACCGAAGAGCCTCTTTCTGTGAGGCGACAACGCTAACCACTGCACCACCACGGCCTCAAACACTGCACCACCGCAGCCTCACCTCCCTGTAAGATCTGACCACAAAATGATTTCCTTTAGTATTAAAACTAACCTAGAATGCCCATCAAGCTCCATACCTGTTAAATGCTTTGCTAAGGCCAGTTACCTCAAACTAAGTGACAGATTATTAAATTCCAAGGGCCCTCTGACCCCAGTTGAGGACTCCTCTGAGCTATACACAAAAGCACTGTACAACCATATTCATAGTTGCATAGAGGAGGCATTACCTGTCCAACTGAAACCTATGATTACTGGCAAAAATAAACCACCCTGGTGGTCCCCTAGCATAAATAGGCTATTCAACAAAAGGAAAAAATTATCTCTAAAGCCAAGAAGGAACAGACAAATCAGTGCAAAAAGACACTCACCAGTATAAACAAATTAAAGAACTGGTTGAATCTGCCAAAGCAAACTACAAAGCAAAGGTAGCCTTCCAGGTGAAAGATAACCATAAGACTTTTTTTTTTAATTTTGTTTGTAACCTCAGGGGAAATGCTCAGCAATGTGCTGAGTTAATCATGAACTCCAACACTTACACCCAACCTGAAACTATAGTTAACCTGCTGGCTGACAAGTTCTGTTCAAACACCCCCCCATCACCTCCTACCACACCCAAATAAATACCCGCAACCACTCCCCTACCGTCATTACAAGGTAACAAGCCCTTACTGCACTCACTTAAGCCAAAAACACAGCCTCCATAGGTCCTGACAACATTTAAGGATGCTTCTTAAATAGCTTAAAACAGAATGTATCGGGGCACTAGAAACCCTCTTTAAACACAATTTCTGGAGAGGCTTTGTCCCAGAGGAATGAGGGACTGCAACAGTCACCTTTCTGCACAAGGAGGGCCATCAACTGACCCAGGAAACTACAGACCCATAAGCTTGACCAGTCTTATCTGCAAGTTCATGGAGAGAATTGTCATGGACCAGATCAATAACAACAAAGGAAAACTCCAAACACTGGACCAGACCCAGTTTGGCTTTATCAAAGGAAGGTCTTGCCTGCTTAATCTAGTGGACTTTTCAAGAAAGTAACCAGGACCATGAATGAGGGTAAAACGGTACACAACACTTATGTAGAGCTGGCCAAGGTTTTCAGCACAATCCCCCATTTGAGGATCATAGATAAACTTACTGTATTAGCCATAAATCTCTACACCATCAGAGGGATAGGAAACTGCTTCAGTGCCAGGACATGTCTGGATAGATGAATCCACTTCCAGTAAGAAACCTATTTCTAGTGGTGTCCCACAGGTCTCAGTGTTAGGACCCCTCCTGTTTGATATATACTTCTCTGAAGTGAAGGCCAATAGTGGAGGCCTTTGGCTCACCAAGTCTGCTGACGGCTGTAAGCTGGGAGCAATCATTGAATTCCCATATGATGCTGACTTCCTGCAAACAGGTCTAAAAATGACAAACATCTGGTGCCAATACCATGGTCTGAGATTAAATGCTAAAAATGTGTAATCATACCATTTGGTAAATCAGATATCCCTGTGAAATATAATATTGATAGCACACCCCTAAAAGTAGACCCAGTGGTAAGGGAGCTAGGAAGACATATAGTAACCTACACTTTGACAACCAGGTAGCTACAGTAGTGAGGAAATTTTCCATTGGTGTTGGCCCTGTATCCATGCATAAACTGGATCTTGCACAGCTGCATATATCATTACAGAAGTAGCTGCATCTTCCTTAATTGGATTTTGATTTCCTGAGTTTATATTTGCCTGCTGCATGACTCTGAAAAAACAGATACTGTTCCTGGGTCACTCCTGAAGATGGAGAACTTTCAGCATCTGATGAAGTCTATGGAACATTGATGAAAATGCTATTCAATACAGGGTATGCATTTACGAGTGTACTGTGTTTTACATAGTTGGATTAAAGTTTGTGAATACCAGTGCTGGCTTGGACTTTACCTGGGTACTTTTGGTTTTAATTCTTAATATTTTATATACCTTACTAATTATCCCTTTTATAACAGCAGCTAAAATTCTACCAGAGCAGGTATTTCACTTAAAATCACCCCCGTCCCTTTCTTTTTACCTGTAATCTGAGATCAAGCTGTGGTAGGGAAGGCAGTCTCTAGTCTGCAATCCAAATGTCTTCCTTGCCTCATCGCACACTATTACCTTTCCTGCTTGAGTTATTTGCTCCCAGTAACTTGGTTCCTTTGCCAGGTTTCTCCATTAAATTCCAGCCCCCTATTGTCTGCTTTCTGTACCTCTACTTGCAGTCATCCTTTCTGGCAAACTCTCCTTTCTCCATTCTCATATTGGCTTAGTTCTTAGAATACTTTCTGTTACTTTATGAATATAATATTCTGTATGTTTTTTATTATTCTGCTTAAGGATCTACATCCAAAATCCCACTTTCTCACTGTTTCTTGAACTTCCTCCTTGCTTCAGAAATGTAAATTAATATTTTGTGGTAGTTTAGAAGTTGAAGAAAAAAAAAAGATTCATTGGACTGTATGTGACTTAAAATGGTGGAATGGATTATATTTGATAAGTACAAATAGTTGTTGCTTCACAGAGGCATTTGCCAGTGAATGACATGCTGTTATGGTGTGGAAACCCAACTCAATGTCAATTGAGTTTTTAACTTATTATGAGAGATAGCAAGTGTTGTGGGAGCTATGGCAACCAGGTGAAAAACATTTTTACTTTGCTGTAGATGAAATAAGTAAGTGTCAGCATAAAGGACTGAAATTTAAATTGATGTTCTCTGCTACTTTATTCTGGCATGTGAGAGTTTTGATTCATAGGTTCATAGGTAGGTACTAGGCTATCTGCCCAAGGGCATTTATAAGCCTAGCCAGAATGTGTTAGCTTTCGCCTCCCTTTTAGATTAGTTTCCTGAGCCTCTGTCCAGCAGGGACACTGAAGTGATCCCAGGGGTAAATTTATGATTTCCCATCCACTCGTCAAGATTTCTCTTGAAGAGAGTTAGTGAGGGGCTTTGCCTAACATAGATTGGGATTCTATTCCAGAGTGAGGGAAGTCTCTGGGACAGGAATCTATCCCTCCAGCATGTCCTATTTATTGTTGTGCTGAGGTTTAAATCCCTAGAGCATGTGGCTCTAAGAGATTTGGTTTTCTTGAGGTGGAGCATGTCCATTAATTCCGGGTTAGACATGGCCTTCTACGTCAGGCAGAGATCACCTCTGAGTAGGCGGTAAGCAACCGAGTAGAGCTGGAGTTTCTTTAGTCAAGCTGCATATAGGGCATCTGTTTGAGGCCCACAACCCTCTTGGTGAGGTACTTCTGTGGTCTTTCCAGCTGTTGCAGGTGTTGTGTAAGGTACATCCCAAATGGGGCATTGTACTCTATTATGGGCCTGATGAGCGATGAGTAGAGGGGCATAATAGCCTCTCTTGATCTAGATGTGAACCAGTTTGTGATTAGGTGGGCTACATAGAAGGATTTTCTAACCACTTTGGCAATGTGACTATCAAAGGAGAGGTTGCTATCTACTTGGGTCCCCAGATCCCTAATTACATCTTCCATACTTAGTAGATTACCACCTATGTGGTAGTTCGTGGGCACTTTGTTTTTCCCAAAGGGGATGACTATGCACATTTTGGCATTTAGCTTGAGGCCATGATTCTGACACCAGGTATTCGTCTCCATGAGACCCTTCTGGAGGACGTCTGTGTCAGCCGGAGAGTCTATTATGGCCCCCAGTTTGAAATCATCTGTGAACTTGGTCAGCCATTGTCCTCCCTTGCTTGCCTGTACCTCAGAGAAGTATATACCGAACAGGAGGGGTCCCAGGACTGAGCCCTGTGGGATGCCACTTGTAACCGGTTGAGATTCGGACATAGCACCCACAACTCTGACCATGTCAGTTCTATCCATGAGCCAGTTGGCAACCCATCTCATGACATAGGGGTTAATGTTCAAGCTGGTAAGCTTATCTATAATGCCAGAGTGGGGAATGGTGTTGAAGGCCTTTGCGAGGTCCAGGTAGGCTGTGTGGCCTACCTTTCTCTCATTTATGGCCTTGGTAACTGTTTCAAAGAAGTCAACTAGGTTTAGGAGGCAAGATCTGCCTTTAACAAAGCCAAATTGGGTAGGGTCCCATGTCTGGAGTTTCCCAATGTCTCTGTTAATGAGTTCCATGATGATGTGCTCCATAGCTTTGCAGACCAAGCTAGTCAGGCTTATAGGGCGATAGTTCCCAAGATCCATTGTGGCACCACCTTTGTGGAGCAGGATAACTGTTGCTGTACGCCATTCTTTGGGTACATAGCCTGTGGTAAGGCTGAGTTTGAACAGTGAATTTAGGTGAGGGGTTAGTTCATTTTGGAGCTCGTGTAAGACGCAGCCTGGGATACGGTCCGGTCCCATTGATGCTGTGTTTTTGGCTTTGGAAATGTGTCTGTGATATCTGGGGCTCTACATTCTTCTGGGATGGACACAGACCCTTTTGGGGGTGAGGGAGGTAAACTTTGCACTGAACCTGTCAGCCAGGATGTTGGTAATGTCAGTTGGTTCAGTGTATTTTTCGCCATTTTGCACTAGCTCAGAGCAGATCTGAGAGTTGCCACCTAGATTCTTGACCTAACTAAAGAAGGCTTTGTGATTATCTTTAGAGTCTTTGGCAATTTTTCTTTCGAAGCTGGCCTTGTATGATTTTATGAGGGATCGTAGTTTCTTGCTGATACTGATCAGGGATGCCTTCACTTTTTTGGGATTTTGCTCTATCATGTAATAGTTTCCTCCTTCTGTTGTATAGCTTATTTATGGCTGGGGCCACCAGACTGCTTTCCTCTTTTTGGAGGAGTGAGTCTTGGTTTTACTTGGGATGGCTCGATCCATGCATTCCTGTAGGTGCTCATAGAGTGCATTTGTAAAGGATTGTGCGGTTTGGGCAGCATTATCCTTTAGCAGGGGGGCTTTGAAATTTTCCACCTCGGTCTTGAGGAGTGTGAAGTTTTGAAAAGTTTTTCACACTGGTTTTCTTGACTGGGGTTGGGGGTCGGGATGTGGATGTCCAGTGTGATTAGTTTATGGTCTGATCTTACCAGCGACTGGTTTACCTCTGGTGTGAAACATTGGTCCCCCATGTTGGTGATGATCAGGTCCAATATATTGTCACCTCTTGTGGGAGTGGTGACCAGTTGTTCCAGGGCATTTGAGTTTATAAACTCTAGGAAGTGTCGGGCAAAGGAGTTAGTACTTGAGTAGTTTTCCCAGTCAATGTTTGGGTAGTTGAAATCACCCAATATCATGGTGTTAGGTAGGACCTTCATATTTTCCAGTGTTCTTAGGAATGCTGAGTGGGGGTCCTGAGACAAGGTGGGTGATCTGTAGCAAGCTACAATCTGAAAAGCAGCTTTGCCCACTGTTAGTTGCACATGGATGGTCTCCGAGGCCTCGTGCTGTGCCACTAACCTGCAGGTGTGGGTATCCTTGATGAAAATGGATACACCCCCCGCCTTTTGTATTTCAGTCCGGGTTCTGGGGCCGAAAGGTATGGTATGAGTTATAGCCTGGTAGTGCTGGGGTGCCTTGAACCAGGTTTCTGTTACTGCACAGATATCGATTCTCTCCATACTGAGGAGCACCTCGAGTGCGTGCATTTTGAGGTTTAGACTTCTGGCATTGAGCAGCATTACCCTCAGTTTTTGGTTTCTTGTGTTGATTACAGAGGTGGGTTTGTCTTTTGAGACTTGCCTAAAAAAGGTACTATGGGGGCGGCAAGACCCTTGGCCAGTATTTGAAAGCCTAAGGGTGACAGGTGCTAGCCATCTGTGGTGAAGCAATGTGGCTTGTTGAGCATGTCATCCCAGACTGACAGACACTGGATCCCCTTTGAACAACACCAAAAGCTTAGCCAATTGTTAAAATTGATCATTTTATATTTATACTGTGGCATCATTCTTGGTGTGGGCAAGATGCTACTCAGGGTCAGGGTCATACCGGCCTGAGCTACAAGATCAGAGAGCTCCTCTATGTCTCTTTTCATGTAGTCCAGGGAGGTACGTCTCAGGTCATTCACACCAACATGGACAATGACAGAGTCATATTTGTACCTGTTCTGGAGTGACCTAAGTGCTTGTGTTATGTGGCGGATCCTGGCACCTGACAGGCAGCTTACAGTAACCTTCTCCTTGTTCAGTCTAGTGAGTGGGACGTCAGTGTGCCTGACAATAGAGTCACCTATTACTAGTGTTTTGGGTGTGTTATTTAGCCTTAAGAGCTGTGATTGCGTGGCACACTGACTTTGTGAAGTATGTGATACGTGGTTATTGTTGGGGGTGGAGGTTGCTTGGATGTCTGCTTTGGAGGTCTCTGCTGCTTTGGCAGATTTTTATTTAGAGCCTCCAAGTATGTTTTTATGTATTTATGTGTATTTGTTGGTGCAGATATGACTGGTCTATGTGAGACTGGTAGTGTGGTGCAAGTGTTTCCCTTCTCCTCATGACTGACTGTTCCAGTCTTGGGTTGAGAGAGCTTGGCCTCCAGTTTGACTGTATAGTTGCATCTCTCGCATACATTTGTGTTTGTTGGAAGGAGGAGAGGGTTATCTGTGTACATGAGGCAATTGTAACATTGCTTCAAGATGTCCAGATTCACCAGCAGGACTGGAGAGTATACCTGAAACTACCCTTTGGACATGCCCGAACAGATAAAGTGAACTGTTTTACTGATTGTCCGGTAGGGATGAATAGAGAGCTTTGTACTTCTGTATAGTATAGGGGGTGTAGTGCTAGCATTCATTAGTGCTTACTAAGTGATTTGAGCAAGTGCTGGACTGTAAAAGGAATAGTTTGAGTGCTTAAGTTGAAAGTTTGACTAGTTCCAAGGGAAAAATTGAAGAGTAGACTTCGTGGAGCCGGGAATAGTTTAACCCTAGCTAACCGGCGCTGCGCGGTGCTGCCCGGTGTGCAAAACCACGCAAATGTGGGTTTTATAGCAGGGAGATGAAAGAGATAGAAATTAGCCTAAAATGGCCAATAAACTACTAGTTGCTGGGCTGAGACCACTCCTCCAGGGACAGATAGGCTACTCAGAGCTCCCCACTCTCACTGGTGAACAGAGAAACTTCCTTCTATCCAAGTAAGGTATAGGCAATATCATTTGCTAATCCTAATGAGGTTCTTGAGAAAATAACTGTCAGTGAGGATAATGCAGTTGCAGATGGAACAAAAGTAACAATATATTACTGAATTGAGAGACATTGATATAGATGAAGAAACAGGATATGACTCAGAGTAAATGATGAGTTTGAGAAAAAATCCTTGTTTAAGTGCTATCCCTAACACACAGTGATTGAACAAATTTGAGAGATGGACATGACATTTAAGGGCAAATGAGTCAGTGAATAGCAATACAACAAATAAAATTAATTTGTAAAAAGAGTATAGTTACCATCACATCTAAAGTTGTGGCGAGCCATTTGACATCTTTTTTAAGTACATCAGTGGAGGCATTCTTTAGTTTCTTTTTGATTGACTTTCTGTTCCATTTTGAGGAAGGTAAGATGTTTCCCAGTGGCAGAATTTCACAGTGTGCGACTAGGTTATAAAATTACTTTAAGGTTAATTAAAGATGGAATAAAGAAAGATACTTTAAGTGCTACAAATATATATCTTGTTTTCTTGCTAACTATATCAGTCAACATTTTTGGTTTTTATTAGCACTACAGACCATTACATCATCAGTAATGCTAACTATACCATCAAGCCCTTCAAATGTGTGCACTGCTTCTCTTTGAAAAACTTGTAGTGCAAATGGAATGCCAAATGGTAATCAAATAAATTTCTGCTGTCTGATATTTATATTAAATGTGAATCACTTAGAACTGTCAGCTAACTCAGTCTGACAAAGCTATTGATTAATATTTGTCACAGAAAACCTCTGCATCTGGCATGCCAGTCACAACTACTTCAAAGCTACTTAAATTTTCCTTGGAGCATTCATAACTGGTGTTATGGTAATGGCACTCTGTATGTGATATAAACCTTGCAAATGGCCCAAACCAACAAATACATCTTTGAAATTCTTCAACACTAATTCCCTCTTACATGTACGGCATCAGTACTTTTCACTATGCCACGTCTCTGACAAGTCAACTATCCTAACATTAAAGGAGTGTCCTTGTTTCACATATTTGAAACTGAATATGTTTTCATGTTCTTATTCAGAAATGTGTATTTTTTGATCCAGTTGCAACATTCAGTGGGTGGCCTGAGTTAGTAAGGGATAGATGGGTTTAGCTTATCTCTGAGCTGTAGCAGTTGTACACTTTGAATAGATGTCATATTTGACTTTGTCCCATTGTCTAACTAATATGAAATGTTCATGTTATTTATCTTGAGTTTCTCTGTCCAAATCTAACAGAATTCAATTTGCTCCAATGTATTCTCTGAAACACTGTTTTATGCATTATATATACCTTCTTTATCTTTAGTGCCAATAGACAAATAAATAATTCTCCTGGTTCTTTTTCATTCTATGCATCTGTTTTGATGTTAGTTTGCATTTCCAAATTTCAGACAGAAGTACCACATTAATCAAGATGACCTTGTGGATGAACTGGTTGTGAGTTTCAAGTTTCTGGTCTGATACGTTCTGTTGCTCTTGTCTTAGCAAATACAGGGCCATAAAGTTGTACTTGTGTGACTACTATCACTTCTGTTTAATAAAGTTGTAAAAATGTGTCTCAGTTTTCATTATGCTTTTGTTATTAATAATGTAACAACAAATAATGCCTAAAGTGTCAGTTTCAAAGTAATTTCTTTCTTTCTCTATTTTATTGTTATTGTTATAATTATGTATTGTTATTAACTGATCATAAAATTAGACATAGTAACAGCAGATGGAGCATGCAGGATTCCAACATTTTCATGATGGCTTCTAGTAGGATCCTACCACCATTATGTGGTTAAAAAACAATGCTCAAAGGTATATGATGTTTAAGTAAGAACATTTTTCAGAAGCAATACACACACTATAAATCTGGTTCTACTTTACAGGATTACCATGCTTGTACTCTTGTCTGTCCATGGAACCAACCTTGATACCCTGACAATGACAGCAATTTCTCTTTCGGTTTCTTCTCTTTCCCATTGTTTACATGGCTCTGTTTGATTGTGCTCTTTCTGTCCTTGATCTTATTTGAACAAGTTTAATGTGTATTGAAAGAGATTGTAGTACAATGGGAAGTGATCCCACCCCTTCCACCCCCACCCCCCTCTTAGCTTCACCCCCACCCCCCTCTTAGCTTCACATTAGTCAACTCTCCTTTACAATTAGCTGCAACACTTGTAGTAACAATATTGCTGCTCTACATCCTGTCCTAGCTGATTAAAGTTATAGTGCACCAAATAAGACAGAAAAGCTGTGCAGAATAAAAAAAAAATGCTTACAATATTTATCTCATTGTGGTCATTATGTGTGAAAGCAGCTGTTATCTGTTTACCCCAACAGTCATTTATGTTGCCTCTTCAGATGCCAGGCTGTATTGCCAAAGAACATGCTAGTGGATGTTTGTGAACAGCAATGATAAACTGAAGTAGATTAGAAGGAATTTTAATCAGTTGATCAAGCCAAATAAGAAATCAAATAAGTGATGACTCTGATCAAAGGAATCATGTGACCATTTTTTCTTCTGTTTTTTGTATGCTTGATAACAAAGTTGGGATTTTCTGTATGTGATTTGTGAGAGAGAGAAATCTGGACGAATTCCTGCTCCCTGCTCTTTTCTTTGTATTAACGGTCAAGGCTTTGAATGCATAGCCTGTCAGAACTGAGTTATTTTAGAGGTACAGACTGTTTGAGACAGTATCTGCTACAGTTACTAGATTATGAACTTATTCTATGACTTGTTCAGTAAAAGATGGCTGTGTACTCTGCTGGAAGAGGCATATTCCAGGTATACAGTCTGTTTGTAAATGGAGCTAAAATATATTTTCATTATATTACAGGATGTTGTGCCATCAGTTTAAATTTGTACTAACTCTCACTTTTTTTGGACAAATTACCTTTTATCTGTTAGCTTGGCTACCCTTACCTTGTACTGCTTTGTATTTAACTAACTTAATTCTGTTGAAGTGCTATGCTTGCAGTTTGCTGTAATCCTCTGTTTGTTTCTGCTGCTGCTGTCAGTCTAATCCAAAGTGTTTAAGTAAATTGTCTTACCTTATCATTGCTGCATTTTGTCTATTAATCAGTAATCATCTGTATTAGATAGTGAATAGAAAACTCTATGTGATAGTAACTGTATTACGTGTTGTCTGCTGTTTTCTTGGTTTGTCTGTCATTCAGTTGTTTTGAAGTTATTAATCTGTTTACTACCCAAGTTATCTACTCTGTACAAACTGCCTCATCTTTACTCAGTCTGTTAGCTCCCTTACACTTACTCTTCCTCAGCTAAACATTAAATTTGTTAGATATAGAATATGAAGAATTTTCTTTGTGAACCAGTCATTGTGGCTTAGTGATTTTTGTTACTTTCATTTAGACCATTATCTTGATATGTCTGACCCTCTGTGCCCATGTGAAAATTAAAAAAGTCTATAGACCCCCATTTATTTGGTTAGTATGCAGAAATAAATTAATAAAGGTCTGTACCCTGTCATAAAGGGTTATTCACCAGTGTGGGTGGAGTCTCTATAAAAAGGAATTTAGAAGTATTGTTTTGTGGCATTATATGAAAAAAATGGAAATACAATCCATAACTTGACTTTTGTAATATTTTATTTTTACATGTCATGGGCTATTAGTTTTCTGATTGTTTGATGGGGAGTTAATTTTAGCAACACTGCATATAGGATGTGATGTAATGCAAGGCCAGTCAGATTAAAGTTATACAAACACTACACAAGTGCTGCAACACTCACCTGTTTTCATCATTGTCATGTGTCCTGGTAGCAGAATGATTTTTCTCACCCCAGTAGTGCATCACTTCCCTTGCAGCTCTAGTAATGTTAGAGTATTAAAGTTTCACCCAGTGACAAACTATGACAATATACCATGCTACCCTCATCTCATCTGTTTAGATATTATTTTGAATTATATTTGTTAACCTGGAAGGAGGATTGATCTGATAACCCAGTTCAACTGTGAACTAATCCAATAAAACAGCAATAGCTTACCAGAAAACTTTCAAATAAATAAAGGTAACAAATAATAATAGTATTGGAATCATCAAACAGTCTCCATGTCAAACAGATAAATGAAGGCATATAATAGTCTTTGAACAATGAACCAAAACAGGTACCCCACAAAGGCAGTTGCATTTATAATCCTCTTCAACCTGATCTTGATGTTCATTTTTGGTTCTTTAGTAGGCTGTTCTGTGATGCCGGGTTTATCTTGGAAAAGGCCTTTTTGCTGAGGGACAGATAAGAATGCTCTATGTTGAAGGGATGGCACCTACACATCACTTCCATCTCAAACAAGAAGTGTTTCTAAAATGTACTTTCTGTGCCAGTGTTAGTAAATATTTATTATTTATCTGCTTCAGAATCAGGGAGTTTATGGAACACAGTGCTCTGCCTGAGACTGGCAGACATTTAGCTGTAAGACAAGATGGACAGTGGTACTTTTTCTCCCGGAAAAGGGAAATTAAATGTCAGATTTATTTTCAATAACTTCCAGCAGTGGTGTATTACAGACTAAGTTCAGCTGCACAGCGTGCAAAGCATATGTAAGTCTTGGCATTAGAATAATAAGTCCAGTAGCAGGGCATGCATCCTCATCTGACAAGCCAAACAGTTTGTAAGTATATTTCAGTTGACTGACTTTTTTTCTACTGTCTTTTCAGTGTGCTATTAAATAGCTTGATCCATGAACATAGCTAGCTACTTCTGGTGCAAGATTGGAGTGAATGGAGCAGTTGCTCTGGCTGCAAGTTTTTAGGGGCTGCGATTGCCACTATAGTTCAAGTGCCAACTGGACTCTGGCAAGGAGCTGTCATAGCTCTTTGCTTTCTGTATATATTACACACACACACATACACACACACAAACACACACACACACACACACACACACACACACACACACACACATATGCATAAAACACATTTTATATTATGTCATGTATATATATTATGTATGTATGTGAGTGTGTGTGCTCAGATCTGAGAGGACGTTTTGGTCCTTAATTTTTAAAAGCCATACATGCGGATTTATGGGGTTAGTGGCCTATTTATTAGGAAGCAACAAGTGCCAAATAAATACAAGCATTTTTTTTTCCTCCTGCTATGTTTTAGTTGAGAAGTTGACCAGAAATGCTGCATCATTTGCATGCAATGTAAACTTGATATGCAGTGTAAAAAAGTTGCATTGTTAATAAGTAAAGAAAACAGGAAGGGTCCAAGGGCTGAATCTTAAAATCCTTCTTTTCAGACATTGTGGCCTGAAAGAATCACAGACCAATCAGCGAGACAGGATGAAAAGCATTTTCCGGTTCTTCAATAAGACATGGACAGACATTACCTCTGTGACAACAGGTTATGTTTCACAGTTTCAAATGCCCTTTTTAAATGGAGGAACAGGGCTTCAGTAATAAGGCTTATTTGCCTTATTGTCACATGTCTGACAGATAAAACACTATGAGGTTGTTGTAATGTTAAAACCAGTGTTGAACCTTGTTGTTGTGGAAAAGATATGAGATATTGATCTACACGTTCAAACCCCTGTTTGTAAGCACTCATTTCAGTGATTTTCCCTAAAGGGCACAAACTGGCCTTTATGTAATCCTTGCATGTTTCTAATTGTAATAACCATTGTCTGTTATAACAGGTAAGAGACTTTAAAAATGTATCTAAGTGGCTTAGCAAGGCTAAGGCATTCTAGCCTCAAGAATGAATGAATGAATGAATGAATGAATGAATGAATGAATTATGGAATCTATTTGTAAGGTACCTGTAGACAGATGAGGTTATTTTCAGGTGTACTGTGTGAATAGTTGAAGGTTGTGCGTCAGGGCTGGTAACTCGGCACGTAAAAATCAACTACCAATCATTAGCGGACCGGAGTTCCGCTGTGGCGACCCCTAACTGGGAAAAGCCGAAAGACACAACAACAACAACAACTGTGTGAATAGTTATCTATGACAAATAAAATGGGATGAACTGACTCCTATGGGAACTTACATTTTTTGTCTTGCCCCTGATGCCTCTGCCACCCCACCCCCATTTTAACATGGCCCTAATAACAGTGCAGTCATTAAACATTTCACCATTCTCCCCATGTTACCATGCCCACAACAGCAGCCAAAGAAATGAATAAACACAGTCTGCTACCACCCACTCTTCTGTTGTGTCCAGAATTTTAGCCGTCTCCTCCCCCTTCTGTGCTACCATGCCCACAGTAGTAGCTGTCAAGGTTTTGAACAGTTTAAAGGGCAAATATAGCTTACAGAATTTCATGCAGTTGATAATACATTGCGAGATTACAAATTGCCTTAACTGTATGTTACTAAATTGTAGCTGTCAATTTATTTGCTCAAGAATCAAGGACAAAGCAAAAAAATCAGAGATTATTTTACATTTTACTCTCAATTTAAAAGTTAATAGAATGGCAGGTTTTGCATTTGCACACATTTTATGAACATTAAGAAGCTTGAAATTCTAATGTCTGACATTACAGACTGACTGTAATTGTCAATGATTTACCAGGAAATCAATTTATAAGAGGTAAAGGAAAACTATGAGACAAAATCAAGGACAGTTGACAGCTATAAAAATTGAATCCATTATACTAATCAGAATGTGGCCTTAACAGCAATGCCAAAAAAAAAAAAACATAGAATTCACAGAATTAAATCTGTTATTTCTCAGTTGTTGAAAATCTTTGTCAATGGTTTCCATCTCACAAAATGCAGTCAGTTTTCTGTTCCACATAAACCAACTGCAGTAATGAAGTTTTTGTTCTTGGATGTTGCTTCTTTAACAATTTGTGCATGTCCCTTTGTAGATGTGTTTGCATTCTATAAAGTAAAAATGTCTGCCCTTTAAAGTACATTTAAGTATGCATGTGACACCAAGTTGTTTTATTTCTTTGCAACATAACTCTTTTTCCTGATTGTGACTCTTTTCAAAGTTATGATGATGTCACTCTACATCAGTTCCCTAGTTTTAAAAGTGCACTGATTTTTCTACTTTTAGCCATACTATCTGACACAAAATTCTGTTTAAATAAGTAAATAAATGTGCACAGTTATGCATCAGAAGTGCAGTGTATATTGGTGTACTATTTAAAAAATGGCTGTATGTATATTTTCTAAGTAAAACAGAGGCAAAATATCACATACCTCTGAAGGAAACAATTTATTACAAGTTGGTGTTTTATAACTATTATGTGGCATTACCTAGTAGTAGGTAGTTTATCACGCAAGCAATATTGCCTGACAGGGTGTGTGTTAATGTGTAATTAATGCCCGCCCAGGGATGTTGTGAGGCCCAACACTACAGGTCGTTATAAGAAAATCTAGTTTATTTCTGAAGTACTGCTGCACATAATTTCACACATATTTTTGTATCATTGGGGTAGCACTCTTCAGATATATATCTTTGTTATGAATACAGCATCATTGAAACTGTCCAGCCAGCAGAACTAATTATGATAAGAATCTTGAACTATGCAGAATCTTTGAAAAAAAATAACAGAAAGTGAAAAAAGCAGTGATGTGTTTGGTTGTCTAAAGTGTCTTTGTGCAGGTGTGTGTGTGTGTGTGTGTGTGTGTGTGTGTGTGTGTGTGTGTGTGTTTTCAATAAAACTGTTAAGTATTTTAAGCTAAACAGTGTTACTTAATGGGACTCGTGTACAAAAGTGACATCTTACAGAAGTATTACTAACAGTTCTCAAGCTTCTCAAACATCTGGCTTTCCTCATTATCATCTTCTTTCGGCTGTTCCCGTTAGGAGTCGCCACAGTGGATAATCTGTTTCCATTTCTTCCTGTCCTCTGCATCTTGCTCTGTCACACCAACCACCTGCATGTCCTCTCTCACCACATCCATAAACATTATCTTAGGCCTTCCTCTTTTCCTGCTACCTGGTAGCTTCATCCTTAGCATCTTTTTCCCAATATACTCAGCACCCCTCCTCAGCACATGTCCAAACCAATGTAATCTTGCCTCTCTGGCTTTGTCTCCAAACCTTCCAACCTGGGTTGACCCTCTAATATACTTATTCATGATCTTGTCCACCCTCGTCACACCCAGTGCAAATCTTAACATCTTTAACTCTGCCACATCCAGCTCTAACTCCTGCCTTTTTGTCAATGCCACTGTCTCCAACCCATATAACATAGCTGGTCTCACTACCCTCTTGTAGACCTTCCCTTTCACTCTTACTGGTACTCGCCTGTCACAAATCACTCCTGACACTCTTCTCCACCCACTCCACCCTACCTGTACTTTGCTCTTCAACTCTCTTCCACACTCACCATTACTCTGAACTATTGATCACAAGTATTTAAACTCATTCACCTTCGCCACCTCTACTCCTTGCATCCTCCATTCCTCTATCCTCCCTGTCATTCACACACATATATTCTGTCTTAGTCCTGCTGACCTTCATTCCTCTTCTCTCTAGAGCATATCTCCATCTCTCCAGGGTCTCCTCCACCTGTTCCCTACTCTCACTACAGATCACAATGTCATCTGCAAACATCATAGTCCACGGGACTCCTGTCTGATCTTGTCTGTCAACCTGTCCATCACCGTTGCAAATAAAAAAGGGCTCAGAGCTGATCCTTGATGTAATCCCACCTCCACCATAAATGCATCCGTCACTCCCACCACAGACCTCACTGGTGTCACACTACCCTCTTACATATTCTATACCACTCTTACATAGTTCTTTGACACTCCCGACTTCCTCATACAATACCACAACTCTTCTTTAGGCACCTTGTCATATACTTTCTCTAAGTCTACAAAAACACAATGCAACTCCTTCTGACCTTCTCTGTACTTCTCCATCAACACTCTCAGAGCAAACATCACATCTGTAGTGCTCTTTCCTGGCATGAAACCATACTGCTGATCACTAATCATCACGTCCCTTCTTAACCTAGCTTCCATTACTCTTTCCCATAACTTCATGCTGTGACTGATCAATTTAATCCCTCTGTAGTTACTCTGCACATCACCCTTATTCTTAAAAATCGGTACCAAAACACTTTTTCTCCATTCCTCAGGCATCCTCTCACTTTCCAAAATTTCATTAAAAAATCTGGTTAAAAACTCCACTGCCATTTCACATAAACACCTCCATGCTTCCACAGGTATGTCATCTGGACCAACAGCCTTTCCATTCTTCATCCTCTTCATAGCTATCCTTACTTCCTCCTTCTAAATCATTGCACTTCATGATTCACTGTCCCCACATTATCCAACCTTCTCTCCCTCTCATTCTCTTCATTCATCAACCCCTCAAAGTACTCTTTCCATCTGCTCAACATACTCTCCTCGCTTGTAAGTATGTTTCCCTCATTATCCTTTATCACCTTTACCTGCTGCAGATCTTTCCTAGCTCGGTCCCTCTGTCTAGCCAATCGGTACAGGTCCTTTTCTCCCTCCTTAGTGTACAACCTTTCATACAACTCTTCATATGCCTTATCCTTAGCCTTCGCCACCTCTGTCTTTGCCATGCACCTCATCTCCTTATACTCCTGTCTACTTTCTTCATCTCTCTGACAATCCCAGTTCTTTGCCACCCTCTTTCTCTGTATACTCTCCTGTACTTCCTCATTCCACCACAATGTCTCCTTGTTGTCCTTCCTCTGTCCAGATGTCATACCAAGCACCTTTCTAGCCATCTCCCTTACTAGCTCTGCTGTAGTTACCCAGCTATTTGGTAACTCTTCACTGCCACCCAGTACCTGTCTTAACTCTTCCCTGAACTCCACCTCACAATTACCCTTTTTCAATTTCCACCATTTGATCCTTGGTGCTGCCCTCACACTCCTCCTCCTCTTCTTGATCACCAATGTCATATTACAAACCACCATCCTATGCTGCCTAACTACACTTTCCCCAGTCACCACTTTGCAGTCTCCAGTCTCCTTTAAACTGGCCCTCCTACATAAGATATAATGCACCTGTGTGCATCTTCCTCTACTCTTGTATGTCATCCTATGCTCCTCCCTCTTGATAAAATACGTATTCACCACAGCCATGTTCATCCTTTTTACAAAATCCACTACCATCTGACCTTCTGCATTCCTTTGTTTAACACCATACCTACCCATCACTTTCTCATCCCCTCTGTTCCCTTCACCAACATGCCCATTGAAATCTGCTCCAATCACCACTCTCTCACCCTTGGGTACAGTCATCAGGACTTCATACAACTCACACCAAAATGTTTCTTTCTTGTCCATTGCATACCCAACTTGTGGAGCATATGCACTAACAACATTCATCATTACACCATCAATTTCCAGCTTCATAAACATCACTCTGTCCGACACTCTTTTCACCTCCAAAACACTCTTAGCATACTGTTCCTTCAGCATAACTCCTACGCCATTTCTCCTCCCATCCACACCATGATAAAACAATTTGAACCCACCTCCGATACACCTAGCCTTACTCCCCTTCCATCTGGTCTCTTGCACAGACAATATACCAACCTTCCTTCTGTCCATCATATCGGCTAACTCTCTCCCTGTACCAGTCATACTGCCAACATTCAAAGTTCTGACCCTCACTACCACAGTCCTAGCCTTTCTCCTCTCTTCCTGCCTTCGGCCATGCCTTCCACCTCCTCACCTCCTTTGGCCAACAGTAGCTCAATTTCCGCCAGCACCCTGTTGGCTAACAGTACTGGTGGCGGTCATTGTTAACCCGGGCCTCGACCAATCCGGTATGTAAATATTTACTGGTGTCCGCATGAATAATTTGGCCAAGTTTTACGCCGGATGCTCTTCCTGATGCAACCTCGCCATTTATCCTGGCTTGGGACCAGCACAAAGAAATGCACTGGCTTGTGCATCCCCAGTGGCTGGGTTAAACATCTGGCTTTCCTATAGGGTATTATTTACATGCATATTTATTTTGTGAGATAGGTCTGGTGTGATTTACAGTAAGATATAATGCTTTTGCAAGGCCTTGTGCAACAGATCTATCATAAGGTAAGTGCATTACAAATAGCATGTTTTGTCCTGTTGAGAAGATTTATTGCAGTCATTTACTATGATTGGAATGTACTGGTCACATATCACAAAAAGAGGGCATTGCAGAGTTTACATCATGTGCATATCCTGCATCATTTCTTTCCATTTTGAAAATTGTTAGCATCTGTGCAGGTTTCATATTGCATTTTGAAAAGGAATTTCCTCTTCATTCACATTGCATTGTTTAAGATGTGATCTCAACCATCACAAGTTGGCTTTTAAGTTTCATTATGAAAACATAAACGTGTTTTGTAACTAACTAAAAATTCAGAAACATGTAAGCTGATAGCGGTAGTCTGCTCTTTGAGTTAAGTAATGTAACTAATAAGAATGGATGTCCGTTTTACTTCTTTTTGTGAAAACATATTTTGACTGCCTTAGGGTATTGATAATCCTGTGTACAGGTTTATGCTACTGTATTTGTAAAGGTCAAGTTCAGTACTGCTGGACAGCACCATTATGACCCAACAAGCTTGTCGTGAAGGATGGCAACATTATGACCTAATAGACCTATTCACTTTTGGTTGTCAAAGTGTCACTTTAGGATATTTCAGCATGGTCTTTGTAAAAGGCTAAAGGTTTATGCTGGTTACTGTCAATTTCAAGGATGCACCACAGAACCAGAGTAGACATTTTCTTCTTTGCTTTTATTTGAAACAGTTCATGTTCCTCGAAAAACTAGAAGACAGCATTCTTTTAAGTCCTGTATTGTGTTTAGGAAATTTCAACTACCCCAGCGTTAACTAGGAGAAAATGTTATGCATATTAAGCACAGAAGGTCTAAAGTAAATTTTACAGACTAGTATATAAAACAACAACATTTTTAGACTTAGTGCTAACTGCCTGTAGAAACAATATGTTTTACCTTAAGGTTGTTGGGCACATCAGATCACAATGTTGCTACCATTTATGCTTACAAAATCAAGCAATAATGGAAGACAGCATGATTATAATACTCCCCAAAGAAGTTCGCTCAGGTTTGGGTGTTACCAAGTTGATTGACAGGCAGTAATGGCATGGTATCACTGTCTATTTACACCATATGTTAATTAATTTCACTGCATAACTGTGTCACATGTGCCATATAATTATTCTATATAATACATTTTTAATTCTTCCTCTGACTAATGTAGTTAACTACATGTAAAGTATAAGTCAGGTGAATGTATATTTGGGGTACTAGAGATTGAAGGTTTTGGCTCAGGGTGCCATGGCCGATCCCACCCACTCTGAAATTCAGTCACCACTTAAGAAGAAAGCCAAAAGGGGGTGTACTAATCCTACTACTGTCCAGCCTCCACAGGACATCTCTACTGGGTTGGATGAAGAACCTGAGGACTGTCCTGTGCCAATGTCAGCTCTCTCTAACACTACCAAGTTGGAGGCCGACACAGAGCTGTCTACCCACATATCCAAAATCACAAAAGAACTTCTCTGGCAGCTTAAGGACTATAAATGGTAAAAATGTAGAACAGCCAAAACACAAACCAGGAGTCCAACGTCCAAACCACATTTAATAGAAGCACACACAACACAAAGCTTTTGAGACAACATCTCTTTCTCATTGTTTACGCAAAGTAACTCAAGTGCATCTCTTATATACAAAAATCCAGCCCTTCATCATAGTCACATAACCCAATTAAAAGTAATGTGTAATAAAATAATTATATAATTACGTAATTAAACAGCCCTAAACCTCTATATAATACATAAAAACTAACTATAAATATATACATACACATAAAAAACATAAAAAACTTATTGTGCTTAAAGAAATCTATACATTTCATGAAAAGTTACACTTAAACTTCAACACAGGTTTTATGCTAACCATATTATTCAGCCCTGGTGAGCTGTCTGCCCTAAAATAAGTTATCCACTTATACTCCGCCATTTCAGTTCTATTAACTAAATCACCCCCACGTGGATGTTCATATATCTTTTGTAAAATCCTAAACTTAAGTGTATGCTGTGCACCATTTGCTAGTGCATGTTTACTAAGTGCATTAGTCTCAATTTTCCTGCGAGTGTCAGAGAGGTGTGACAAAATTCTCTCTCCACTGAGGCTGTGCCTATGTCAGGTGCAAATGTTGAGGGGAAACAATGCCTGATTATTTTGAAGGGGCCTAAGGTGATTCCCTAAGTACTTGTTAAAGAAGAACTGCCTGGAAGGCAGGTGTCTGACCCTGTGAGATTTGTTAAACTTAATTTTCCTTTGAAAAAGAAGCAGAAAACTAAGCACGTGATCCCTGTAGGCAAGGATCCCACAAGGAATGGCAGGATTCTACTCAAGGGCTTTTCAGTGCTCTTATGGTTCTTAAGACCCTCAAGGATTATAGGTTATTGCTTCTGTTCCTTAGTCTTCCACTCCTTCCAAACATCCTAGAGACTCTGATTCCTCTGATGAAGACTCTGGTGAGGAATCATTGACTTACTCCTGTCAGATCCACTTTCCTCTTGCTGTAGGGTCTAAAGAAGAGGATTCATTTTCTCACGACTCTCCTATAGAAGAAATATGTTTATGGGATATGATGGTTCATATGATGGAACACTTGAAGCGGGACTGTTCCCAGGTTTCTGGTGTTCAAAAAGATACTATTAACTCTTGCAAATAGATTCTCCTCAGCCTTCTGCAGTCCCTCCTGTGCAGGCTGCCCTCCCGGATGCCTTCACTGCAGTTTCTCAGGCCCCTGACTCTGTCACCTGCTCCTAAGAAACCTGACAGGTTCTATAAAGTTCCTGAAGCTCAACAGTTTTATGTAAAAGCCATTCCTCTGATCCTGCTATTTCTGTAGCCACTGATAGACCATCTAAGTTGCTGTTCTCATCTAAGCTTTTACCTTCCTAATAGGAAAGCCATGCCCTGGACAGAAATGGCAAAAAAGTACTTACCTTTGCTACTTTAGCTTTCAAGGGCTATTATTTACTAGACCCATATGACTAGCTATGCCCTGGCTCTTCTCTACCATTGTGGGGGCATACTGGTTGATTTGCCTGATTCAGAGGGTAAGACTTGCCATTTCCCTTTTGAGCTTTGCCTCTTATATGGCTCATCATTCTATTAAATGCAGTTATGATTCCGCTGATGCTTCCTCTAGAGCAACTACATCTTCATCTGTTATAAGGAGGTATTCTTGGCTGCACTTCCAGGCTGTGCCTGAAGCCATCAAGTCCTAATTATTAGACTTTCCCTTAGACAACCAGAATCTCTTTGGCACTGCTGCTAACTGCTGTTTAAGACCCTTCAGGATAAGGGTAATGTTATGCAGGATTTGAAACAAATCTTTGTTTCGCCTGTTCTTAAGTTTCAGAGAAATTATCCGTATAAGTTTTCCTTTGTTCATTGACAGGGTAAACAGCTTTCTAGGGACAAAAGGGCTTCTAGTGGAGTTTTTCTGGATGAGCCTTCTCAGAATTCTGTGGGTTAAAAGTCTCCTTACCTTAACCAATCTCCTTTTATTTGACATTCAGACACTCCTACCCCTTAACCAGATTCCTCTGTCCCTCAGGTTGACTTGTTTTCCCTGTCTAGCAACAGATAACCATGGATGCTTAGATGCTTTCCATTATCCAGCATGGTTAATTTATGATCTGGAAGTCCCTTCCTCCATTCACAGGCCTTCCTTAGCTTCCCCCTTGTTACCTCTCAGAGTTTCCTTTAGTTCTTCAGGATCTAGTGATACAGGGAACCACCCAGCCTGTCCCCTTGTCTCAGCAGGGAACAATTTTTTTTTATTCCAGAGTGTTTCATATTCCCAGAAAGAGAGGTCATGGAGGCCCATTCCAGACCTGTCATTTCTCAACCCATTTCTGAAGGTTCCCTTTTCCAGAATATTGTGTCTTCAGACACTTTCCCCTCTGTTGCTTCCATATGCTTTTCTGTTATCCCTGGAGTTGAAGGATGCCTACGTTCTCACTTTAATTCACTCTCTCTTCAGGAACTGTTTATATATCCCTGTTTATTCCTCTCATTATCAGTTCTCTTCTTTGCCCTTTGATCTTTCTACAACTCCAGGGGTCTTTACCAAATGCATGGCCCCTGTGGTAGCCTTATGCAGTCTTTAAGGAATTCAGATATTTCCTTACTTGGACAACTTTTTGATTCATGCCTCCTCTCAGTAGCTCCTGCTTCAGGATCTACACTTCACTATGCTTCTGCACAGTGTGGAGTTCACCCTAAATCTCAAAATGTCTGTGTTGACTACCACTCAAGACCAAGTGTTCCTGGGTTGCAGGACTATTTTAATGTTGGCTTGACTACAACCTCCCACCTCCCAAAGTCCTCTCTTTAACTGCTTATTTCCAGTCCAGACAACCACTTCAAGATCTGGTATGTAGCATCCACCCCTGCCATGGTTTCCTTTGTCAGACTCCATATGAGGAAATTTCAATGGTATCTCAAGATTGTTCGGCTCCAGCACTGCCAGCCTCTGAAGTATCTGGTTCCTGTCTTGCCTTGTCTCAAGCTTGAGCTCCAGTGGTGGATTCACCAGATTTCCCTGCATGCAGGCCTGCCTTTTCAGGTTCCTCTCCCTACTCAGGAGCTGTACATGGATTCTTCCAATCAAAGTTGTGGAGACTCAACCAGTAATCTCAAAGTCCAGGCTCTTTGGTCCCATTAACAACTGGCAGACCATGTCAGCATCAAGGAAATGAGGGCTCAACCAGGCCTTTCACACTCTCTTTGGGTTCCAGGTCCTCTAAAGGTTTTTGCAGACAATAGCACAGTCATGTGGTACAGCAGCAATCAAGGGAGCATAAAATCTTATATTCTTTGCAGGCAGGCTCTTCCGGCTTGGGATTTTGCAGCCCACCATCACTTGATCCTTCAGGTGTTTTACATTCCTTCAGAGCACAATCTTGTGGCAAATTCTTTGAGCAGGTTCACAACAAATCCTTACAAAATGATGCTTCACAGGAAGGTGCTTCTGGACATTTACATCAGTGGGGTAATAAACAAGTAGATCTTTTTGCCTCCCCTCTGAAAAGACAACTTACCCATTTCTGTTCAAGAGTGATAAATCTTGTCTTGGAAACTGGACACCATGTCTTTTGATTGGAACCGAATGTTACTGTGTGCCTATCTCCATCTTCCGCTACTACGAAAGGTCCTGCACAAGATCATGTGGGACAAGCCCAAAATCTTACTGATGACCATACATCTCAACCATAGCGAATTCTTCGGTAAATACCAGTTTTGAGGGTAAAATATTGGGGTGCCACAAATAACCGAGTGGCCCCTTTAATTTCTGAATTTCCTGTTATTTTTTAATTTTTTTTTGTTCCTGACATCATCACGTGCAGGGCGTGCATGATGACGTCAGCTTCATGAGGCAGACAGAGTCACTCATTAATTTAATTTAATTTACTGCAGCGGTCCACATGTTTTATTTGCCTTCTTCCTCTAGGTAAGTCTCCTCTGCAAGAGAAATTGAGAAATGGCAGTCCTGTTAAGGTGAAGGCTAGATGGCTAGATGGCTACATTAATTGTTTTATCTGCGAGCAAGTGCCAGAGTCTGTTAAAATGAAATGGTATTACTTTTAATTTGCTTGCATACTTGTCTTGGTGATATACGGCAGTCTGGCTGAAACCTTTGCTTGCATTTGAAATGGTAGAGTCTGCAACTGATTTTACTTTTCTCTGTGTTTGTGTCTGTAAATGAGAAACGGCATTACTTTTACTTCGCATACTTAGAGAGAAATGTCAATCTGGCTGAAACCTTTGCTTGCATTTGAAATGGTAGAGTCTGCAGCTGTTTTTACTTTTCTTTGTGTGGTATGTGTCTGTAAATGAGAAATGGCATTACTTTTACTTTGCATACTTGTGTTAGAGAGACGGCAGTTTGGCTGAAACCTTTGCTTGCATTTGAAATGGTAGCGTCTTTAGCTGAAATGAGAATCTGTTAAGCTGAAGTGAGAAACAGCATTACTTTTATTGTGCCTGCATACTTGCCTTAGAAACGCCAGTCTGACTGAAACCTTTGCTTGCATTTGAAATGAGAAACGGGCGGCAGAGTCTGCAGCTTTACTTTGCTTGCATCTTAATTGTTAAGCTGAAGTGTGTGTGTGTGTGTGTGTGTGTGTGTGTGTGTGTGTGTGTGTGTGTGTGTGTGTGTGTGTGTGTGTGTGTGTGTGTGTGTGTGTGTGTGTGTGTGTGTGTGTGTGTGTGTGTGTGTGTGTGTGTGTGTGTGGCAATTTATTCCTCAAGGGCAACATGCACTTTATTTGTAGATGAAACAATGAAATGTAAAGTTGTTTTCTAGCAGCAACCTCTTCATTAGTTACAAATTTCTTTAATGTGAAATTATTTAGATGACTTTTATTTCTGCAGAGATTGTGCATATTTACTGATACGGGTGGATTGTAGAAGTTTGAGTAAACTTTTATGATGGAAATGTTCTGAATTGGACAGTTTTGCCATCATTTGTCCATGCATTTTTTTTCATTGCTTACAGGAAAAATGTTCAAAACAATAGATTTAAAATCCGCTCTAACAAGTGTGCTGTATTGTACAAGGAATAAAATTTAATACAATCAGGAAGGTGTGTCAAAGAACACATGTATGTTTCATGTGCAAGGGGCCTATGATTTGAAAACAGCCCAAAGGTAATCTTTATCTGCCACTGGTCCAGATGCATTTTCTTTGAATGTGGGTTTCAATAGTGTTTCAATGAATGTGAGTTTCAAGGGCAGAGAAGTTTTAATGCTAAGTCTATTTTCATTGTGAGAATGTATTGCTTTGTTTAGCAGATGTCTATTAGTGTTTGTGCTATAAAATGTAAAACAAAACTTTTAAATGAAATACAAATCATTTTAGAAGTAAAGCAGTATGCACATTGCACTGTTTCTGGTAAATGGGATGAAATAGCCAAGTAATGGGACATTGGAATGGTTGTGGGGGACTCTGGGGTCATATTTTCTTGTATATTCTTCAGGTTGCATTTGAAAGTTGGTATCCCACAGTTCCACTGGGGTGGGTGTGGTTACATAATTACACATGCAAATTGTATGTTAATCAGAGTAAAGATTTGTACCTATTTTTCATTGGCCTTTGTCCAGATTTTTGATGTTTTCATGTTACAATGTATGCTGGTGACTCCCTTTTGGCCCACATAGCACTGGTTCCCCCTTCTATTTCATCTGGCCAGGCGCACTTATGACACATTACCTCAAAGGCTGGATCTTTTCACACAAGACAAGGGATGTCTCATTCACTCTCACTTGCCCACCCTTCACTTGAGAGATAGGGTTTTGATTTCTTTTAAGTACCAATTTTCTGATGGTGTGCTTTGGGTTTTGCAGGATGCCAGAAAACCCAATAGTAGAAACTCCTGTGTGACTAAATGGAAGAGGTTTTTTACTTGGTGTCTCAAGCATGACCTGTACCCTTTTTCTTTGGGTATTCCTATGGTCCTTTCTTATTTGGGTGAGTTACTCAGTTCTGGCTTGGCATACTCATTTGTTAAAGTTCATTTGTCAGACATTTTCTCTTGTCTGTTTCTGAATAAGCCTCTGGTTTCTAATTTTGAAGTCAAACTATTTCTGAAAGGCATTCTCCATGTTTGGCCTCCAAGAAAGCCTACTCTTCCTTTTTGGGACCTTAATTTTGATCTTGAGAAATTGATTCAGTCCTCTTTTGAGCCTGCAGTTTCCTCTTCCCTAGAACATTGTTTTTGAAAGACTGTATTATTGGTGGCTCTTACTTTTGCCAGGAGGATCTCTGAACTTCAAACACTGATGGCAGTTCTGCTTTTTTTTTTCACAAGGGTATTTCATACCAATCCTTCTTTTATACCCAAGGCGGTTAGTGATTTGTTCTTCAATCAGTTCTATCATCTTACTCCCTTTTTCCTTTTGCCACAGAATCCTAGTGAGAGGGTTCTTCACACCTCAGATGTTAACTACAGAAGACAAAGCATATCAGGAAATCTGAGAAGCTTTTGCTTTCCTTTCATGATAGGAAATTGGGTTTGGTGGTGTCTAAGCAATCCTTCTTCTCCTGTATTTCTAAAGCCATTTATTTTTGCTATTCTATTCATGGCAAGCAGCTCTCTGCTGTTCATGCTCATTCTAACATCACAGTGCTTTTTCTTGTTCTTTTTTAAAGGGTCTGGATACTAAATCCATCTTGAAAGCTGCTACTTGGTCTTCTGTTCCCACTTTCAGCAAACATTACCAGTTGGATGTCATTTCTTGGGCCAGGGTGGGTTTTGCCTGGGCCATTCTTTAGGGGGTTTTGGAGGGCTGTTCTGTGGCTTCCTTCTCCTATATATTCTAGAAGCTTTGATACTATCCCAAGAGTGAAGAGTACTGTAGTAGTGATAAGGAAGGACAAAGTACAGTTGTGTAAAATCTTACCATAAGAGTAGATGTCCTACTTCTCAGTGTTGCAGTATTCTGTCCCTCCTTCCCACCCCTGTTAATTTGCATCATGCATGTACCTTATGCCTTGCATGTAGGACTTACATCTGACGTACAGTGCCTGGAAGTTGTAAAGGCTTTGATATGCTGGCCGGACATTCAGCTATCCTCGACAGGATATCCAAAGCATGAAGAATACTGCTAAAGTGATAAGTAGGACATCTACTGTTATGGTAAGATCTTACACAAGTGTACTTTCTAGTTCTCTGAATTACATTAGTGGCAGGTGTTGTGGGTGTGTTTCATTGACAATAGTGTAACAGTAGACCAGCTAACATAACTGCTATCCTGTCCATACACAGTGTACATGGACACCTTCGCTACAATGGCACATTGAACAAGCACCCTACTGCCTAACACCCTAGTACTTACTGCTTGATACTATTCATTTGGTCCTGTGTACAAAAGGTTTGTACAATCATTTCAGTATAAATATTTTCCCAGACTGACCATAACTCAGTATCACCACCCTTTGGGTTATGTCAAGGTCATTAAAGACGCAGTTGTATAAAGGTCTTATATCATGAATGTCATCTGAAAAAGTCATTCAGCATTTGCTGATCTGAAAAAAAGAATCTGAGCAAGGCATGGTACAATTGTTTTTCTTATAGCTTCATAGGTAAGTACTAGGCTAGCTGCCCTTGTGGATCATTTTAAGCCTAACCAGTTTCCCTTTTTGTGCTCAAAATAACCTATCCTGTTTGGTTATAAATAGTTATTGCCTATGTGAATAATTATATATTACCCCTAAAGAGAATAGCTAGGATCATAGCATAGATAACTTGAGGGGAGTTGTGCATGGGGTAAAGCATTTAGGAGGTACATCTGTCCATTAGTAGTACAGGGGACAGTAAATTTTCTGTTTCCCATCAGTATGTCTATGTTGCACTTGAAAATGGATAGGAATGAACTTTGCTTTATGTGGATGGGGAGTCTATTCCATAGCAGTGGTATCCTCTGTGAAATATACCTCTCCCTCCAAACCATTCTGTTGATGTTGTGTAAGATGTTTAGAACCCTAGACCATGTACTTCTGGTGCCATTTGACTTGCTGATGTGCACTAAATCCATCAGTAATTGGTCAGAGGTTGCCTTGTGTGCCAGACACATGTCACCTCTTAGCAATCTGTAGGATACCAAGTATAGTGACAGGGCTTCGAGTCTGTCCATGCAGGACATGTTGTTTAGGCTAGTAAGGTATCTCTGTGGGCATTCCAGTTGTTGCATATGTCTAGACAGATACATGCCAAAGGGTGCATTACGTTCAGTAACTGGCCTAATGAGGGTGGAGTAAAGAGGAACAGAGGTATTCCTAGAGCTGGACAAAATCCCTTTTTTGTAAGCTGTTCAATATAGAAAGACTTTCTTACACAGCAGAGGTCTACTTTCAAATCCCATATTACCGCATACCCAAACGACAGAAGATCGGGCATAACATTGAAAGCTGTATTTCCTGAAAGTTTTAAAGCTTAAGTTTCAGAATACCTAAATGATGTTAAGTTTTAAATGGTGTATAGGTAAATAATACACTATCACTTTAAGGTGTAGTTGTTTCTAAAAAAAAAAATATGGTGTTTGTTTAGTTCCGAGGTTGTGAATTGTTGGATTTGTTTTTCAGTACTACATCATTTGGAAAATAAATACCAGTCATTGTAATTGCAGTGTAAGTTTAATGTATGAAATGGAACTTAGAAGTGAATACTTGTTTGTGTTTTAGGTAGTAACGTTAAGGAAAAGTTAGAGGTAGAGTTGGTACTGAATGTTTTGTAGCTGTTAAAGTGTTAAAGACGTTTTTCTTTATAATTGCATAGGAGGTGTTGTTGAACTGCTAATATACAGTTTGTGCTGTACTATGATTTGTGAAAGCCCTCACTGGTTTGCTAAAGACATATGGATTAAAGTTAAAATATTTGATTGTAAACTGATTTTTTGATTTATAAAATATGCGTTACAGTATTTGATGTGTGTACTGTTTACGCAAAGATCGCCGTACAGCATGGAACGGTATATTTACCATTTTCTTCACTGTAGTGTGATCTCAGAGTTGATGTATTTAATTTGCAGGGGGGCTTGCTCCCCTTGCTTAAATGTACAGAAATGGGAAGTTTGTTGTTCTTAGTTATTAGTGTGTTATATTTCTGTGGGGGCAGGAACCTAACATTTGCTTAATGTTTTTCCATATTTTGGAACTTGAGCTTTTGGAGTTTCAGGAAATGGAACTTTTGATGTTATGGTCTCAATCTTCTGTCATTCGGGTATATGGTAATACGGGATTTGAAAGTAGACCCTGCAACATACATGTGTTGGTCAAGAGTGAAATCATTGTCCACATAAGTTCCTGAATCTCAAACAACTGGGTCAACTCTTAAGGGCATATTGTCAATGTGGTAGTTCCCTGTGGTAAATGACTTCCCAGAGGATACAGTTATGCATTTTTTGGCATTTATTTGAGACAAACCTTCCTGCAGGATGGCTAAGTCAGTTGGGGGTTCACTGACTGCTTCTTGTTGTGATGTGGCTTTTCCAGCCTTTATGGTCTATGTCGTAAACATAGTTTGCAATTTATAAAAGTGTAGTTCAGGTCAGGTGTGACTTGCCCACAGAGACTGAGAAAAATGATCCAGTAAAGAGAAATCAGCCACAGTAACACTTGTAGAGCTGCAGCATCTGTTGTAATTAGACACCTTCTTCTTCTTCTTTCGGCTTTTCCCAGTTAGGGGTCGCCACAGCGGATCACCTGTCCACTCATGATTGGTAGTAGAGTTTTTACAGTGTCGAGTTGCCAGCCCAGCGCCCAACCTTCCACAGAAGGCACACACATGCATGCACTCATGCCTAGGGCCAATTTAGAGTATCCAATCCACCTACAGCATGTCTTTGGGATGTTGGAGGAAACCGGAGCACCCGGAGGAAACCCACGCGACCACAGGGAGGACATGCAGACTCCGCACAGAAGGCACCCTAGCCGAGGATCAAACCAGAGAACCTCTTGCTGTGAGGAGGCATCGCTAACCGCTGCACCACCATGGCTGTCCTGTTGTAATTATATAAAACAAGACATAACTGCAGTGTTATGTAGAGCTCATGTCAATTTAAGAAATAAGTGTCTACTGTTTTCTGAAGAATAAATATAGAGCATATGGTGGTTTAAGAAATATGTACTTTCCTGTTCCCTAAACAGGAGTTTGGTTACAAGTGTAAGTCCCACTCTACCAACCTCTGCATGCAAACACATTTCTCAGAGCTCCTTGCTGTAGGCTTAGAAATTAATCTGAAATGTTGTTGTTAAGAAATCATTTCACATTCATAAATATAAAAACAGTTTGTCCAAGTAACTGTGTGCATTTGCACTTATAATGTATACAAAGAACAAAATATGGTGCCTGAACTATATATTAAAATCAATTTCATGTAGCCAACTTCCTCGATAGTCATGACAGTCATTTATTTGCATTTACTGGTTTTGTTAACTTGGCATTACGCTGAGGCGAATACCCATTTACCATAGAGAATTGGAAAGAGAGTTGTGCAGCTGACGCTACTGCACTCAAAACTGAAAAGTGTTTCAGTACTTTTAGAGAGTGTCTGAATGCCAGAGAAAAGCAGTTTGAAAGGCGAAAGTAAACTTATTTCAGCCATAATATCCAGTCCCCAGAAAAGTCGTAACAAATATAATAAAAAAAAAGCTAGCTGCATCAACTGAGCATAGCCTAAAAGTGATTTGGAAAAGACCATTAGAATACAAGATAATATGTGAAAATGGTTGCCTTCCATGTAAACATATTCCACATGGTGATTCATTCTTTTTTTTTTTCAAAAACATTTTTATTTTGTTTTTATTATAAACATATGCAAATGTACATATTACAAATAGAATAAAACAATAACAAAACTATTTATAATATTTACATTCATCCATGATGAACAATAATTTTATCCATGAAAAGTTATCAGTATTTGTTCAAAAGGTTTTCCAATTTTTGACATACTATTTTTTTATGAGTAATGTTATGAGTTCTATAACAAATGGTTTGCAGTTCTTTTTTACAAACAACTTTTGCTAAATTAATAAAATCTTTAAACATCAACTCTTGTTTACTTTTCCACTTCAAAGTAATAACTTTTCTGGCAATTGCACGAATTGACCAGAGTAACTGAATCTGAGATTTAGGTATTATATTAGGTATAGGAACACTGAATAGGATTAGTGAGTTAGAAATATGACAGTTCTCAGACCATAAAGAATTTACAAAATATCTGAAGTCTTTCCAGTACTGAACAACATTTCTACATTCAATGAACATGTGGACCCAGTTGGCCTCTAGTAATTCATCACATTTCCAGCATATACTTGCACTGTTTTTGAGTATAAGATTTATTTTATGTGGAGTATAGAAACTCCTATTCATAAATTTCCATGTATACAATCTCCAATATAATGAAGAAGAGGTACTATACATAGAATTCAATAACAATTTTTTGGATTCATCAGATATTTGTTCTCCATTAATCTTTACATAGTAATTCCAAAAATCTGAGTCAGACTTTAGAGTGTCTTCTCTTAGTATCTTATAGATAGGTTAGATACTTAATTTTTGATCATCTGTCTTTTCAAGACACCTAATAAAAAGCTGATTCAAACGATGTATAGATTCAGTCTCTAGGTTGACTGATACTCTCATTTTGTTTTCTATAAACTGCCGTAATGAGTGTATAAACAACCAACTGTCTTGACTATTATCACAACTACATAAAAGAGAGTTTAGTGGTTTAATACTCTTATTTTCAATAAACTGATGCCAGAATATCAATTTATTTTCCTTTAACTTTTGCATCGCTTTGATGTTGAAAGAATCTAGGCAATCAGGGGAGTATGCTTTAGAGAATATAAGAAATAGAAATTGTTTAATGTTGTAATCACAATCAATTATATTTTTAAAGTTATTAAATACTTGATTAATGCCATAAGAAAAATGATCAAACTTCTTATTAAATAAACAAAATTCACATAAAAGCCAATGAACTCTACTTAATCCATGTTGTTCCTTAAATTAATTTTCTATAGTTCTGACATCAGTTATATGAATCTCATGTATTGTTTTCCAGCCAGATATATAGGTAGGTATGATCCAGTGTAATATTACATTAATTATAACTGATTTGGAATAAAGATCTAAGCTAGGGAATGCTATCCCATTACTGTTCCAAGCTCTAATGTGCCACATATGCAATCCTAGGTTTTAAGGGGAACCATAAAAGTTTAAGTAGCATGGAATCTGATTTTTTAAATATGTGATGTGTTATTATTTATATCTTTATAGTAGTTTTTGAAAACTTCTAATATGCCCATTAAGTTAGATGTACTCTTAACAGAACCATCATTTTTGTATTTAATCTCATTGATAAGATTTTGATTTTTGGGATCTTATCGCTATTTTATGTAGATATTTGGGATTTCCAGCATAAGATTGTAATTTAAATTTTTTCAGGTTTATGGCTACCTTATGATTCAGAACTCTTAAGTATTTTTGATTTAACTTAGTAATTTCATTATGTGCTACTTTGTTATTTGGTTTTGCGTCCATTTTTATCTTGTCTATGTTTTTTTGTAAATCTAAAAGTTCTTTGTCCCACTCTCTCCTTTTTTTAAGGTACCAAGATTTTATTCTACCATATATATAAGCTTTAAAGGTGCCCCATAGTATACTATCAGTTACTTCACCATTATCATGTTTCCAAAAATATGTCTATTTCTTTCATTATCCATTCCCTAAAGTCATTTAACTTAGTTATATAAGCAGGAATTCTCTGTTGAAATCTTAAATCATCTGTATGTGTAGTTAATGTAAAGTTTATAGCATTATGGTCCGAAAGTGGGCAAGTCATTATAGATACATCACTTACTTTAGAGTATATATTATTTGGGTCTATATTAAATCATCGAACACTTAGAAAAATGAATGATGATTTATCGACCCCATGTAAACAAAAGCTTACAAACTCAAATGCTTAGAACAGCGATTTTTTTTCCCTTGGAAAAAGAATCGCTGTTCTAAAAAAAAAAAAAAACACTTAAAACAAAACATAAAGGGGGGTCTGTGCCCCCCCCACCCCCCTACTTAAATATACCAACTCCAAGATTGCACTACAGTGACGGAAATGGCAAAGTAACGGACATGGCCAAGTGATTTCTTTCCCAGGGAAAGAATTTACTTATATGCCGCTTCATCATTTTGCCTTTTCGTCTTTTCAAGTTCTACCAAGACACATTCGAAAGAATGCGTCTTCGGTCATCTAATAGAAACCCTATTATTTGATACAAAGACCTTATCAATGTTTGTTTGTGTACCAAACTGATATGAATAGTGAGTAAAGCCGCGGTGGTACAGTGGTAGCGTTGTTGCCTCACAGCAAGAGGTTCTCCTGTTCGATTCTCAGCTTGAGTGCCTTCTGTGTGGAGTCTGCATGTCCTCCCCGCGGTCGAGTGGCCTCCGAAAGACATGCGTGAATGGGTGTGCCTTCGCTGAAGGTTGGGCGTCAGGCTGGCAACTCAGCACCATAAAAAAATCGACTGCCAATCATTAAAAGAACGGAGTTCCTCTGTGGCGACCCCTAACCGGGAAAAGCCAAAAAGATAAAAAAAAAAACCAGAATAATTTATAATGTTCTTATAGAACCTTAAGGTTCATCTGGTTTGTAAAGTCATTTAACTTCTTGGCTTGAGATGTTAGTTTTATTTTACCATTTTTAGAAGTATCATTGCCTGATAATAGGCAGTTAAAATGACCTGTTGCTATAATTTCCCCTTTTGCATTTAAAGTAATCAGGTTCAGATATTTGTCAACATATTTAGTACTCAGTCCTGGTATCCAGTATGTATTAATCAAAGTATAGTACTTCCTATTGATTTCCAAAATAACCATGCTTAGCATCCCATCTTTGTCTGAAATTGTATCTATAATTCTCGACATAGTATAAGTATTTCTCCATAGAATAAGAGTGCCCCTTCTGTTAGTCTTAAAACATGAATCAACCAGAATGGTATAGCCATTGAATGAGTATTTTTGTAGATCTATTTTTAATAGCTGGATTTCCTGTAAAAAGATGATCTGGGCTTTATGCATTTTGATATATTTAAGCAAACTAGCTCTTTTGCCATTATTGTTCAAACCATTAATATTTAATGATAAACATTTATAAGCCATTGACTATAATGTGTATGTTATTACTAACTGAAAGACCTTTCTTCCGTGTTGACTTGAAATCTACTGAAAACGTACTTATCATAGACGCATAACATGTATTAAGCACTACTTTCAAAAACCCAAAACTATTTACAAACACATACATGATACATAATGTTTCTGGTTTAGTTAAAAACGTAACTAAACCATCCATCCACCACCTCTCCAATACCAAGCAACACAAATTATCCGTGTCTGCTTAGAATATAGTATAAAAACAAAAAAGAAAAGCATTATGAAAACAACTAAAGAAATCTGAATCCATGAAATATACATTATAATGAAAGTGTCCAGTATATCTGAAGCTATATGAATGCCACATATGATAATAGCACCTCTAATAAGTAGATGTACCATAAATACACATCAGATCAAAGTATGTATAAACATTCAAAGCTGAAGGTTAAGAATATTGTCATTATTTCCAAGACTTTTCAAGAAACATCAGATAATTTAACCATTTTGTCAGTCATCTAACATTTTTCATGTAAGGATCTGTTAATTATATATATAAAACACTTATTACAACATAACTATTATATTTTGCAGTTATACATATATTGCTCATATGTATTAACAATATCTATGTTGATGTCTTTCATCAAGAAGGGGGAGAGAGAGAAAAAAAAGGGGCCTCACAACCCTCTGTTTAGTTACTAAAAGTTTAGTTATATAACATAAGTCTGATGTTAATATGCATAATGAGTTTTCTAATGCAGCTCCTAGTTCACTTGATGTCATTTAGTTGCTAATAGTGTCATTGAATCTGCAGAATGTATGCATCTGTAAGAGAACATAGGCATTTTTAAAGGGTTCCTATTGCAAAATCGAGTGTGAAGAATGCCGAATACCGCTTTGGTAGTTCGAAAGGTGAGAATGTTGAAGCCACAGAAACCCAAATTCTTTCCCAGGGAAAGAATTTGGTTGGCAATTTCTGCAGCTTTGGCATTTTTGGACCGGGTCAAGGTAAGTGTACGAATGGGTAGTGACAGACTTTAGGGTTAGGGCGCGGGTCACGTAAGTGTGCGATAGGGACGGACTTTAGGGTTAGGGCACGGGTCAGGTAAGTGTGCGATAGTGATGAACTTTAGGGTTAGGGTGTGGGTCAGGTAAGTGTGTGGTAGTGACCTACTTTAGGGTTAGGGCGTGGGTCAGGTAATTGTGCAGTAGTGACGGATTTTAGGGCTAGGGCTGGGTTAAGGATAGTGCATAGATACTGGTGTATGTTAGGTTTATTGTAGGTTTTGAAGGTGTTTGGTGTGATTGTGTTATGTGTGTGTTTTTTGGAACAGCAAATTTTTTCCCTGGGAAAAAAATCGCTGTTTAGAAGTTTCGATGTTATCTGAATTAGATCTTCCAAGTTTTAACTTATGGTGTTCGATATTTTGGAAGTTCAATTTCGTGATATAGACCCTTTTCAAAGGAGGTAAACACTTTTATCAGAACTAATTATTTACCATTTAAAGTATCTAGTGAAGGATAACAGAATTTCAAGAGAAAAGAATTCAAAGTACAACCATTTAACAAGGTCAAATGATGTCATCACTGTTGTTTCCTCAAGCTGCAGCTTCATAAACTTGTTAAAAAGTATCTAAATAGGCTCATGCACAACAGAAGTTGTCTCTAGTGAAGAAAAAAGCATTCTCGGCAGGAAATTCAGATCTTGAAGCATTTAGAGTTTACAGAAAGCAAAAAAAAAAAACACTCAAGCTGCCTTGTCAGTGCCTGTCATGAATCTCCACAATGAGGGCAGTCACACAGTCCAGCTGTTTCCTCACAAAACATCAACATCATGAAAAAATTAACCCTTTCATATAAAAACAGCTATTTAGAAGTAACAACAGCTGCCTCAAATCAGAAATCATATTATAACATTTCAATCATTTACCCACCAGTTAACCAGGGCAGAGAGAGAGAATAAAAAAGGAACCTAGTATATATATATATATATATATATATATATATATATATATATATATATATTATATTTAGCTATCTATAAAACACCATTAATATACTGTATTAATGTTTACATGTATCTAAACAAAGAGTCTAAAACATCTGGTTAGAAACACTAATCAGAAACACCTTGTTACCCCACCACTGACCCACTAGAAAAAATGCACTTTAGTATTAATTCAAATTATAGTATTGTTGCAGAATTAGAAGACATACATCATTTCTAGTTATTTAAAAGGGAAAAGTATGTAAGTACTTATAATGGGGAAAAGAGAAAAAAGGAACATTGGTAACAAAAAAGAATAGGAAGAAAGAAGAGAGAGAGTGAATGTTATTTAAATACTTAGTACTATATGTAATTAGAAGAAGTAGATAGAGAAAGGAAAAGAGAAAGTTAATAATAAAAATGATTCACATTACCTTACAGCATGGAGACTTTCCAGAATCTAATATATTATGATTCATAAACAAAGCATTTAAAATTAGAAGGAATTTATTAATTTGTCTTTTAGTTTCTTAGTTTTGTTTGCTCCTTCCTTCATAGGCCATCCATTTGTTTGTTGCCTGTCTCTTCCATTTCTTCTATGTCCGACAGTATTTCTTCTTTTGGATAAATTCTACTGCTTCTTGTAGGGAATCAAAGATCTTCACTCCTTCTGGCAAGGTGATTTTTATTCTTGCAGGAAAAATAATTTGAGCTTTCATATTGGCTTTTTTCAAGGACTTAATTAGAAGAACACACTCCTTTCTTCTGGATATGACTGTAGAGGGGTAGTCATTGTCAAAACGAATAACTTTTTCACCCATCTTGATAGGGGAATTAGTCCAAGCTGATTTGAGCACTAAGTCCTTGTCTTGTGAGGAAAGAAATCTAACTATTACAGAATTGGGGTTAGATGAACTCAGAGATGAAGCTGGATTTGCCAGGGTCCAATGAGCCCTTTCAGTTCCAAAAGAGAGGGATTCAGGCATGTTTAGTGCTGATGAAAACCACTTATTGAGGAAATGAATTATGTTAGCACCCTCTTCTTTCTCAGGAATTCCATATATTCCTGTTATTCCTCCTTGATCTACTTTCAAGGTCTTCCAGTTTCTCAGTTAGCTTGGTGTTTTGTTTCAGAAGAAATTCATTGTGATGTTCATTTTCTGTCACTCTAGTGTCTAGGTCAGTTACTGTTTCATCTAAGGCAGTAATCTGTTCAGATTGGGTTTTTTTTACTATTCTGTTTAGAAGTTCCAGTTGTTTACTGCATTCTTGTTTGATAATATCCATTTTGTTTTCAAATTTGTCCATTTTTAGTGACAGTTCTTGGATGTTTGTTATTATAAGATGTAGTTATTTCTTCACTGCACTGTCCTGGTGTGGGTTCTTTGAGTTGCTCATCTTGAGTTCTCCAGTAGAAAACTTCTTGACAGAAATAATTAAAAAATTCTCTTGACTATATATTAATTTTTAGAAAAAAATAAATTGTCTATGTTAATCTAACTTTTAGTATACTTTTAGTTAGATTTTTCTAAAAATGTAAGTATATTTCCTGTCAGGATATTAAAATCTAAGCAGAGCTATGGATTTCTGCTATTAGACTGGCATCTTGGCCATGCCCCCAGTGACTCATTCTTAAAGCTGACACACTACAGCAGCAGCTGGAAGTTTAAAGTTTATTCATCATGACTATAAAATAGAGTTGTGTAAGTAAACTTACCATATCAATAGATGTTTGAATGATCACTGCTACAGTAGCCTAAGCAAATTATATTCTGCCTAGGAGATATCAGCCGGCCAGCTACCAAAGTTTTAGGCACTTTCCATGTGCCCAAACTGTTGGGCAGCTCGAGTTGAGATGACTAAAAGGCAAGTTTGAATTGAATGCCAAGCCCTTCAGAGCTTTCCTGCTAACAAATACAGGGAGGCTGAGCCCTGACAGGACAATGCTAGGAAGAACAAAAAATAAATAACCACACCCTTGCATAAACAATATACCAAAAAAACAAGGAGAGTGGAGGGATGTAGTGGCTACTGCAGCAGTAATCATTTGAACATCTATTGTTATGACAAGTACAGTTACACAAGTGTGCTGCTGTTCATCATATTGAGCACTGCTGCAGTAGCTATAGCTGTATGGATAGATTACCCTAGCTTTCTACATTTGGGAGTTGGAAGGAGAAAAATCCAGAAGCTTGGAAGAGTGGTCCTTACAATGCCTGATTTGCACATAGAGAAGGAATCAAGGTTATGATGCTTTATATATAGAACGACCAAGTTGCTGCTTCTAGAATGCTTCTAAACTCCAAATCTTTCCAAAAAGCCATAGATGAAGCCAAGGCTCTGGCAGAGTGGGCTTTGACCCTGCCTGGAATAATTTTGCTATGGTGAGTATCACAACAAAAGCCTTGCACAACCATTTTGAAATACACTGTTTTAACACAGGACGTCCATTATTCTTACCTTCTGAAGAATTGAACAATTGTATGAAGATCTGAAAGATTCAGTTCTGTCAAGATAGGTCCTGGGTTGTCTGTAGACATCTGAGCTATGAAGTATTCTTTCGCCCTCATTTCTGGATTCAGGAAGGAAAACCGGGAGATGGATAATTCGTCTTAAAGTAAACTTGGATATCACTTTAGATGTAAAAGAAGGATTAGTTCTCAAAGAAACTTGTTTCTGTTGAAAATGTGGTAAGCTTGATTCACTATAAGGGCTTGCAGCTCAGGTACTCTTCTTGCATAGGTCAGAAAAATCAGGAAAATGTTTTACATGTTAAGAACCTCAATTTGCTGGTTCAAACAGAGCAAGTGTTAGCTTCTCTAACACACAATTAAGATCCCAGCTTCTCAAACACACAATTAAGATCCCAAGGAGGGGTCTCCAGTTGTCTTGGAGGCCTCTCATGCAAAACCTCATTCAAAAACATTTTGACATGCAACTACATTGAAAGAGGAGGATCCATGGGCAGACATGCTAAAATGACCTATAAAAGAACGTTGAAAGAGGGGTAGGAAAGGCCACAGGATAGTAACTCACACAAATATTGAAAACCAGAGGACATCTAGTTCTGAATGAGTGCTGGTTATGTCGTTGGTACCAACTAGACAACCTTTTCCATTTGCTAGTGTATGATTTTCTAGCAGCAGGTTTGCCTTCATTAGTACCTGATGCACATCTTCAGTAAAGAGGTGCCTAAAAGGAATAAATGCCCTATCATCTAGACAGTCGAATGAAGTTAGTGTTGGGGTGAATCAAACACCCCTGTTATTGTAGGAGTAGATCCAGTCTCTGAGCTAAACTGGGGATATTCAAGAACTATTCTAAGGCTAACCTTCTGCTATAAGTGAGAATCTGGCAAAATTTCAAGCACCTATAAACCCTGAGAACACTTCTGACTATGCAGAACTGTTTACAGAAACCCTGTACAAGCATGTTAATAGCTATATAGAGGCAGCTGTACCCACCAGAAAAAGTACAGAACTAACTGAAAAAAAAGCCACCCTGGTGGAATCACAAAATCAGTCGGACAAAAATCATGGCAAAATTTAGGAGGTGCAGCACCCAGCAGGACAAAAGCACTCTAATAAAACTGAACAAACAACTCATAGGACAAATAAAGTCCAGCAAGGCCAAATTTGAGGTAGGTTTGGCCTCCCAGGCCAAGGACAACCACAAAACATTCTTTAACTATGTCTGCAACCTCAAAGGCAATACACAGTTGTGTGCAGAGCTCATTGTAAATGGAGCCACCTATACTGAGCCAGAAGATATAGCAAACCTCAAACCTCCTGGCTGATAAATTCAGCTCCAACTTTACTTCCCTCTCCCCCTCAACCTTCCCTCAGGTAGTATCATCAAATATAACTCCCCCTACTATCACTAGGGAGTAAGTCCTTAATTTTCTCTCTAAGACCAAGAACACTGCATCAGTGGGCCCAGACAATATCCCAGGATGCCTTCTAAGTAGCATGAAACATGACCTGTCAGGGCCTCTGGAATTACTATTTAACTGTAGCCTCCAAACAGGCTTCATGCCTCATGAATGGAGAAAGGCAAAAGTCATCCCTCTGCATAAGTCTCACTAGTCTTATATGTAAAGCCGTGGAAAGAATTATCATGGAGATGATCAACAGAGATATAGTAAACCTCCAGACACTGGACCCAACCCAGTTTGGTTTCATAAAGGGCATATCATGCCTACTCATCCTGGTGGACTTCTTTTAGAAGGTCACCAAAGCAATGGATGAGGGCAAAATCATTCACACTGCCTATCTTGACCTGACCAAGGCATTTGACACAATACCCACTTAGGCATTGTTGACAAACTCAGGAGGTTATGTACAAACCCAGTGGATAGCCAACTGGCTCACAGACATGACCCAGGAAGTTAGAATCGGGAAGTCCACCTCTACAAAGTGGCCAGTCACAAGTGGAGTCCCACAGGGATCAGTCCTTGGACCGCTCCTTTTTGGCATTTACTTCTCAGAAGTCAAAGCCATTGTCAGTGGTCTCTAGCTGACTAAATTTGCAGATTTGATTGTAAATTAGGAGCTGTCATTGAATCTCACACTGACACAAATGTTCTCCAAGAGGGGCTGACACAGACAAATAACTGGTGTCAAAGACATGGACTATATCTAAATGCCAAGAAATGCATAATAGTATCCTTTGGGAAGTCATCCATCCCTGGTAACTATCATATTGACAACACACCCCTTAGAGTTGAGCCAGTAGTCAGGGACTTAGGGGCAGACATAGATAGTAGTCTAGCCTTTGATCATCATGTGTCTACAGTGATGAGGGAATCATTCTATGTTGTGCAACTTATAAACAAAGGTATGGCATCTAAGTCCAATTGTTCCACTGTATTCAGCATTCATCACTTATAATTGAGTACAAATGCCCCGTTGGTATGTACCTAATCAGGCATATCCAACAACTGGAACGTGCACAGAGGTTCCTCACTAAAAGAATACAGGGCATAAGTAATATGTCCTATGCAGACTGCATCAAGACTCTATCCCTGTATTCTGCCTCCTACACGCTTTTGAGGGGAGCTGTATGTCTGGCATACAGTGCATTGTTAGACCCCACTCTGATGGACCTCCTGCATGTCCAAAAACCAAACAGTAGTACAGGATATTGTCCCGCCAACAATACCGGAATTTCATCAGATAAATTCAAAGAACCAATACAAACCCTTAAATAAAAAGAAAACCAATAAAAAATTAAATTAAAATACACACCTCTTCTTAGAGACCAATCAATAACTAGCCTCATGACACACCCCCAGTACACAGTTTTCACTCGCAAAGCAACTTGTTTCAAAATTACGTACACAATGTAGCAAAACATGGCTCATTGAAACATTTTGTGTTCTATTCAAAGTAACGTTGCAATTATGCCTAGCATCTATCTCAAGCAAGCTTTCAATTTTAACTATTACTACTGGTTTTGAGGATAATTTTCTAAATAAACCTGCATTTTCTACATTCAGCTGCCTATTTGTTTTTTGATCGAGTTTGCTATCTTTTGCTGTCACAAAACAAACAGTACCAGCATTACCCATTTTAAATATTTAAACCTTGCCTGTGATATAAATAGGACCTGCTGGAGAGATAAGTATGTATCACAGAGACCACCTTATCTATGGAACAGGCTCCCCATCCATGTGAAGCAGAGTTCCTCAGTAATCCAATTCAAGTGCAACTTGGACAATTGGATGGGAAACCGGAAATTCATCCCTGGTTTGGCACCTATGTCTCTGATACAAACAGGTAACCTGTAATGACTCATCTCCCAGGCCCATGCGTACACGTGTCAAGCGTATCAGAACTCGTCAGAGATTTGGGATGCATGGCTAGGCTTAAAAAGGCCCTTATGGTCATTAGCCTAGTAAACACCTATGAACCTCTGAGGAAACTTGTGGTAATTGCCCTTAGCCATTTTCAAAGGAAAGGAGAACCACTATTGCCTGGACCAGAAGTGATTCCCCACAGTGATCTTTGAAAATTCCTTCTGAATCTTCAGAACTACTCTGGATATCAGTGGAAGTGGAAATGGTAAAAAAAAACAAAAAACACACATGAATATTCCTGTCCAAGGAAAAGAAAAGGCATCTGTCTTCCAGGCATTCTTGCATGGAGTCCTGGAACAGAATCTTGCCAGCTGATTGTTCAGAGAGGAGGCAAAGAGGTCTACTTGAGGAACTCCCCATAGATGGATCAAATCTTGGAAGACCCCTTAATCTAGTTTCCTTTCGTGATAGTCTGCCCTTGTCCTGCTCAGCTTGTTTGCCACACAGGTTTGCTGTGACAGACTGTAGGATGCCTGTAGAGTGAGACAGTGCTGTGATGCTTTATCCCAAGCTAACATGGCTAGTCTGCAGAGGAGGTATTACCTGCTTCTTCCTTGCTTGTTGATGTACCACATGACTGTACTATTGTCTGTAACAACTTGAAGATGTCCTGGGGACCAAAGATGATTCAGAGAATTGAGTGCCTTGATCAGGCAAGCATCTCTTGTATATTTATGTGCTTTTGCCTGTACTTGGTGTTCCACATAGCTTGCACTTTTATCCTGTGTGAAACTGCTCCCCAAGCAAAGTCCAAGATGTCTGTCATGACCGACTGCTTTGGAACAGGGAGGGAGAAGGGGAGACCTGGATTTAGGAATATTTGTCGTCTCCACCAAGTGATTTCTCACCTTACAAACTCCAGCACTGTGATTTGAAAAGGCAAAGGGTGTTGGTGCTGGGAGCAAAGAAACTTCAGATGTCACTGCACCATTCTCATGTGGAGTCTCACCAAGGATATCATGTGAATCATAGAAGTCATGATGCCCGAAATCCTAAGATATTCCCTTGCAGTGACCAAAGTCTGCATGGAAAACAGTAGCTATAGAACAACATATAGATCTACTTTTTTTCCTGTGGTAGAAAAGCTGTTTTAACTGTGGTATCTAATTGCCATCCCTTAAACACAATCCTGTGAGAAGGAGTCACGAAAGACTTTTGAATGTTCTCTTGGAATCCTCACTTGTATAAGAGATCTCTCAGCCAAGAGAGACATTTCTGATACTTTGAAAAAGACTCTACAAAGATAAGCAAGTCATCTAAATATGGAAAAATGTTAATACCCTGTAGCCTGCAGTAAGCTATAACTGGAGCGAGACACTTTGTAAACACTCATAGTGTACCAGATAGCCTAAAGGGTAAGGCAGATAACTAATAATGTGATCCAGACACACAAAACCTTAAGAAATACCTGAAATCTGGATGAATAGGGATGTGGCGATAAGCATCATTTAAATGCAGTGTTAACAAGAAACCTGAATGGGGAAGAGGAGGTAATAGGTTGTGAAGTAACATCATTTTGAATTTGGGCACTATCACAAACACATTTAGGAAAGAAAGATCCAGAACTGGTTTCCAAGCATTTTCTTTCATTGGCACTAAAATTATCCTTGAATAAAACCCATTTCCCACCTGAGAGGGGGGAACTGTTTCCATCACTTCCTGTGACAGCATGTGATCAAAGGACAGATTTAAGAGAGTCTGGTCTGGAGAATGAGGAATTACCCCTTGGAAAAGAATAATTTCCTCCCACTGCCATCTGTAAACTTGGATGAATGATCTTCAGAACACATTTATCTGAAACTATCTGTTGCCAAAGAGAAAAATGGATATTCAGACTTTCTGTTAGACAAAAGGGGTGAGCAAAGTCTCTTAAACTGTTATTCTGACTTATTGGACTGCCCTTTGTTTTGGGAGTTTCCAGAATTCTTCTTGGAACCCCCTTGCCATTTATTTTTAAATATCTGTTTACCTACATTTTATTGAGATTGTTTGTTTATTTTTGTTCCTTACCAAAATTAGATGAGGAGTTAGAGAATCCCTTGGAAAATTTGGAAAAGGAGGGCTAAAAAATCTTAAGAGATTCCCAGTATCATCTTACCCTTTTTGTTACAGTTTTTGATCATCTCGGCAGCAGAAGGGCTGAAAATTAAACGTCTATCCAGAGAATTTCAAATCTGATTTTAATATCATCTGGGAGGTTTTGAGAATGCAGCCATGCAAATCTTCTCAAAACCATACCAGTGGCCATAGCCACTGAAGAAGTATCAACAGAGTTGTACATACACATACACTGTATACAATGAGTAGTGACTTGAACAGTAGAAGAAATTAAATTATTTAAGGCAAGGTTTTCCTAACAAGAAGAAACTGCAGACAAAACATTCCTCATGTTTTCACAATTAGTCAGGGCAAACCTAAACATATGAGCCTGACAATTTAAAATTCTGAAAATCAAAGCTATAGAAGCATATGCTTTTTCCCCATATGTATCAATAATCTTCCCATCCTTATCAGAAATAGTAGGATTGGAATTAACTAAGTGTTTAATAGCAAAACAGATTACCCAAATCTATAGCTTCTGGATCAGGTTTGGGAAGAGTGTATAAAAACTTGAAGAATTTTGTACATCCTATTTTTTGGAGCAGCAGCTGACTGTCAGGAAAATTTAAAGCTGTAACACACACATCCTCCAAGGCAGACAAAACTGGGGGAATGGGTGCAGGTTTTGGAAATTCTTTCTGTAACAGATCACTATTTTCTGATGGACTGAGAAACCTTACTGTTCTTCTACTGAAAACAATGCAAAAAAATTAAGATTGCAGTGTGTTGCTTGATTTTTTTTGTTTCACATTTTATTCAGTTTTTCTCTATAACCTAACCCACAAATGATGTCATAGTAGGTATTGAGCAATGCCTTGCATACAACTGAAAGGCATTATGGGCATTCAAAAACAACATAACTCCTTAGATGAGCGTTTCTTATTTACACTGTGGTTGCACTACTATATCGTGTAAATGCTCAGTGTGAGATGTTCTATCTGCAAGAATTAGTTAACAACTTGTCTTTCTAGGAAGTAAAAAGAAATATTTCTAATGCATTTAACATGGAACTAGAGTAACCAAACAAAAAACAACTGTCAAACTAGCAGAACCTCCATGAACGAGGTAAACAGGATGTCAGCACCAGTGGAATAAAACCAAAATGACCAACTTGCAACAGAATATTTATTACCAAGAATGTTGATTGCTTTTCTCCTTTTAAATAACAGAATAACTGTATGACAAGACTAGGACTTCCAAGATGGCTGCACATTGAATAACAACATAAAAAATGAGATATTTAAAGGGACAAAATTATGTTCAATATGTTCCATTATAAGACAAAAAGCCGAGGTACCAGAACTGTGTCAAGTAAAGAATTGATTTTGTCCTAGAAGTGGTGTTCCTGGTCGTGGTATTTATGTATTTTTGGGAATTTGTGTGCTTTTTGGATGTATATTGAGTTTTTGGTTTTTCCATGAAGATGGGGACCACTGAACCTTCAGGTACTTTAGCCAGTACCTTGTTTGCTGATTTGGTTTGTGATCAAGAATTGAGACTGGCTTCTATTGATCCTTGGGCTTCCACTGTTGAGAACGGGGATATGGATAAATTCCGATAGTTGGAGAGACTGATGGTTAAAGAGGTAACGGTCTTTTATGACCTAAAATTGCTTGAAAAATATGTTTCACTGAATGTAACTCTGAGAGGCCTCCGTATTGACCAGTTACTGGGTGGGGATTTCACCGACGATGAGAGTGATCTCCTGGCCGAATGGAGGCAGGCCTCATTGCAAAGTATGCTAGCTTGGTTACAGGTCCTGATCAAAAGGAACGTTCAAAGTCTGGAGAAATTACAGGGGGAGATCACTTTGTTACAGAACTCTTTATTAAGTGAAATCTCCCCCCAAAGGTATCAAAAGCTGTTTGATGAGGTCAGTGCAAGTGTACAAAAAGCAGAAATCAGTGTCATTGAGCGTAAAAAAAAAAATTATCTAGGGACATAAATAACTGAAAATAACTTGATCTGTACTCATTCATGCAGGGGATGTAATAGTAACTACAGGAAGGGTAAACGGACTACATCCGGTACCCGAGACTAGTCGGTGTCATCAGGAGAACAGTATTTTGGAAGAAAAACTGTTTCTTTTGAGGAAATCAGCTCAGAAGACTCCTCTCAATCAAAAAACGCTACAAGATGGCAGCAGCCAGTCCAGCAACAAGCATGGCCGAAGAGGGTACGTGGAAAGAACAACAGATAGAAGCAAGACTATGATTTTCTGACCCTGATGTTTATGATGAACAATTGAACCACAATTTTGTTTCAGAAGGTAATATAAATAGTATAAATAATTGTGAGAATGTTAATTTGAATTATAATAATGTTGACTTGACTTCTGAAACGTGGGAACATTCATGGTAAAGGGGAAAATAATGCACTGAAAATTGGTAATTTAACTAGCTTTAATATTTCTGAAAATGCTGACAGGGTGCTTTTGAGACGGGCAATATTAGTTCCAACTAGAATCCCATCTCTTGCAGATATTGTTTTGAATGTTACAAAATTCTGTCATAAATTAAATTTAAAAGTATTTTTCCATGCTAAGGAAAATGTGGCAATTACCAATGAAGAAAGTGTAGATACAATGAATATAAGTGATGTGTCGTCTGATGAAGATGATTTGTTTAACATAAGTATTTATGATAATGAAGTATTTCAACAGTGTGTGGGACTTGGTGATGGGAATATGGGTGATTATGCTGAGCCTAATGTTGAGTCAGAACCATTTTTTACTGGTTATGGACATCTAGATATGCCAAAATTGACTTCTGACAGCAATTTCATACCCCCTAGGATAAGTAGTGCTGTCAATGTGTTTGAAAATTTGGTGTGTAAAAAAGTTGAGTATGATTTTGGTAATTTTGTAAAGACATTTAGTTCTTACAATCTCAACAAAGATGAGTGGCAGGCATTTCAGGAATTGAGGTCCAGCCTGGATAAGGTTATATGTAAAGTAGCTGACAAAGGCGGCAATTGGGTGGTGATGAGTACAGGGCAATATGATGAAATGGTGCCAAAAATATTGTTTGAAGAGGGGTATTATGACAAGTTACAATGTAACTCCATTCAAAGATTTTCAACAGAATTAAATGATATTTTGGAACGTGGGGAGAGACTTGGGTTTTTTTTTGAAAAGTAAAGATGTTAAGAAGTTGGTTGTTAAAACACCCAGACATCCCTTTATGTATGCCATTCCAAAGATTCACAAAGATTTTTCTAAACCCCCTGGCCACCCTATTATCTTGAGAAATGGATCTTTTTTGGAGAATGTTAATATTTTTTAGATTTTCATCTCAAAAAATATTTAAATGTAATACCTTCCCATGTTAAAAATATGCAGGAAGTATGTCAAGATTTAGTTAATTTTGAATAGAAAGAGAATTATTTTTGGGGAATAGTAGATGTGAATGCCTTGTACACCAATGCTGAAAGAAGGTGGGGCATGGAAGCTGTGGCTAAAAGATTGGGGGAAGGACCACATTCAGCATTTCTTTTAACCCTTCTTGAGTTGTGATTAACTCATAATTATTTCAGATGGAAGAATGATTTTTCCTTGCAAAAGAAGGGTACAGCGATGGGGGCGGCATTCACCCCATCTTATGCCATTATTTACATGGGGGATTTTGAAAGTCAATTTATGTTGTTAGAGGACTATTATGTAAAGAATGTAATTTACTGCAAAGGATACATAGATGATTTGCTGTTTGTTTGTAAAGGTAGTGAAAGTGAATTTTTGGAATTCATGGGGGTTCTTAACAATAATCCGCATGGATTGAAGTTTACTTGGGGCACTGATAGATTTAGAATTTCATTTCTAGATGTAGTTTTTATGTGCATAGTAAGCAAAGGACTCAACGTAAACCATACAGAAAACCTACAGCTGTTAACAGTTTTCTGTATGCCACTAGTATGCATCCCCCTCACCTTATTGAATCGTTGCCATATGGAGAATTCAAAAGGATCCTCACTAATACTTCTGAAGTGAGGTTAAAGCAAGGTTATTTAAGGGAGGTGCATGACAGATTACAAGTCAGAGGTTATGATGATAGAATATTACAAAAGGCAAAGAATAAAGTTATGGGTGATAAGGAAGGACATACTAGGGCAACCAGGAGTTACAATGGAAAAGAAGTTATGTAGAAGAAGAATGAAGATGACCACAAGTTATTTTTTGTTACCAGATATTCTGAATTTTCTTCTGTTTTGGAAAGGATAGTTAGACAGGTTTGGGAAATAGTGAATATAGTTCCATTGTTTGTTGTTTCCCAGACATATTGTTTTTTTTCTTATGGAAGGTATAACAATCTTAGAGAATTGTTGAATAAGAAACTTTTGAACCCTGTAGGTCAGGATATGATGGATAGGACAGTAGGTACTCATAGTTGTGGAAATTGTGTAGTATGTAATAGGGTGAAGAATTTGCATGGGTGTATTATCAATGGGACACTGTACAGGGCCAATGAATTTTACAATTGTAACAGCTATGGGGTGATTTATATAATAGGTTGTGGCTGCCACCCAACTCACTGGTATATTGATCAAACTACCAGGAAGGCCAAGGTTCGAATTTTGGAATACTTAGGTGATGTCAGAAGGCAGAAATTGGAAAGTCCTGTGGCCATGCATTTTTTGTCAAAACATCAGGGTTTAGATAGTAGTTTGTTCTTTAGTGTGTTAGCATGACCTATCAGTAATAAGGGGAATTTTAAGAAAGAATTAAACATACTAGAGAGCAGAATGATCATCAATTTTCACACCTTGCATCCCAAAGGAATGAATTTAGAAAATAATTTGATTTTATGAAACAGGGAAGTTGGGATATCATTTGCACTTAATTACCTACAAAGGTGGTTTTAATAATGTTTTTGTATGTATTTAAAAATACACAATATGCATTTGATAAGACATTTAGTTATATAATGACAATGTTCAAATTGTTTAAAATGTATATTTATGATTTGTTAAAACATGTAATATTATTTGACCTACATAGGAAAGTGCAATAGTTTGAATTAATTGGTTTAAGATATTAATTCTTGTATTTGTATTTTAATGGAATGAATTCTGCCATCATTTGAAGTAAGGAAGTTAGGATGTTAATTGCACTTTATAATATGCAGGAATAATGTGTTTAGCAGTGTTTTTGATGCATTCAAAATATAAAAATATACATATATTTAATAAAATATTTAGTTGGATAGTGATAATGTATTTAAAACTGTTAGAAGAGTATTTAAATTGTTTAAATGTGCATTTATAGTCATTGTTAAAACATCTAATGCTATTTGGTTTATATGGAAGTGCAATAGCTCAAAAGTCTGAGAACAATGTTTAATGAATTAGTTTAATTGATTGGTTTATCTGTTAATTGGCTAATTAAAAAAATTAAAAATGGGGTGTTTAAAGGGACAAAATTACGTCCAATATGTTCCATTAAGGCAAGAAGCCAAGGTACTAGAGCTGTGTCAAATAAATAATTTGTTTTGTCCTGGAAGTGGTGTTCCTGGTCGTGGTATTTATGTATTTTTGATAATTCTAGCTCTCCCAGCATGTAAACAGAAATGTAGCAGACAAAGCCAGTGAACTGGATTTCAGGGTAAATTTCAGTAACTGGCTAGTAAGTGTACTGCCTGCATGCGAGGGGGAAAAAGAAATACAGAGGACTGAAGGAAAATCAGCTACAAAATGTGACAAAAAACCCTGACTGAGAAGAGTACTGCAGCTGTTCAGCAAAAGGCAGTACAAGCTGTGATCCCCCACCACTGGCTCAGTAATCAAGGACCTTCAGCCCTCACCACTGGCAAGAGTGGGGGATGTACACACTGAGAGGATGGCAAGTACACATGCAGTAAAGTGCAATTTCCCTTAAGAGCACACAGAGACCACAGTCAGTCTGGGGCTGGTTTATCCCTATTTCCTCATTTCCCCAATAAGATTCCCCACTGGCACAGCTATAGTGTTGAGATCTCCACTGAGTGGCCAAGCCAAGACCTCTAGCACCCTTTCTGTCCAACCAGTGCTTCATGTCTCTGCCCAAGTAGCTGACACACACACCCTTTGAGATTTGATTTATACACACACACACACACACACACACACACACACACACACACACACACACAGAAAGGATGGTGCAGGTTGACTAGCTATGCCCCCTTCTGCCCAGACTATAAGGAAGTTTTTACTGCCACCAGCCCCTAATTATCATCTACTTTAAAGCCCTTAGCAAAGGGTGCCCAATTTTACTGTGTAATGTTGCTGTTAATACAAATGGTCGTTTGACCAAGAGCAAGGCTATTAGGAGTGGCCTGCACAGTGTCACCAAATAGATATGCAAGTACTCTAAGAGCTTAAATATCTCTAGACAGACCAGCCACAATTGAAAGGTTTAAATATATTTAATAATAAATAATAAAAGAACAAGTAAATACTCAGTAAACAATCACAGTTACTTCACAGTTCAAAATCACAGGAAATATTTAAAACAACATTGCAGGACAGTCTCAAATAAATAAATAAAAACAACTAAATTAAGCCATACTTCACTATATTCCTAACTGTATCTAAGATAAATTACTGTACCCTAGACTTACTTACTCATAGCAAGGCAAGACAGATGTGGTGAGTGGGTTTTCCAGCTGATGTTGTCAGGTCAAAGACAAAATACAAAATGCACAGTCAGTCAGTCTCTCTCTCTCTCTCTCTCTCAGAGAGTTCTTAAATTAATATTTCAAATATTACTGCTGGGGTAGCTAGCAACATGACATCACTTCTTGTCATCTATCAGTTCCATATAGACTTTAGATCTTTTGGCAAATGGTAGAAGTCATAAAATAATTTACATTTATCCACATTTAAAGATAATTCAAAAAATGTGTAGTTCTAGACATTGTCTCCTGTTGCACTGAAACTGAAAGATAACATTTATTACGTGGTTATAAAATAATTAAATTTTAACTATTTTTTCTGAAGTTTTGCAAGTTAACCTTCTATGTGCCAGTTCCCACTGTTAAAACATATACATTTACTCAGTTACAATAGCTTATATACATTTCTGCTCTTTTCCAGTAGAGTACACTGTGGATCCATCTTTAAGCTGAGTACTCTACAACATTTCTCTTCAGTACACATCTGTACAAACCATCTTATAGGACATACAGTTCTAATACAATCGTAACACAAGCATAAGAATCATGTTGATGCTTACAAATGACACATAACCATTTACAAAATTCCAGACAGCTGTGCTGGCAGTATCTCTCTCTGTTACACTTCTATCTAAATCATATTAATATTCACAAATTACATATAATTAATTACAAAATTCCAGATAGCTAGGCTGGCAATATTTCCTTTTGTGACACAAGCTCCAGACATAACTTTCAGTAACCTAGAGGAAGGTATAAGACAACTGCATACAGACCTGACTAAAGTAACTGAAACACCAATGGAGTATATCAAGTCAAACAATAAAAGGCTGGAAAAAATGGAAGAAGCTCTAAACAGATATTCAGATAAGATGATAAAACTGCAAAACTCAGAGGTCGAAATGAAGAAAAGGCTGACTGAATATGAGACTGTACAAGAAGAGACACTTCAAAAAATAATAGAATTAGAGGACAGAACTCACAGGGAAAACCTGAGATTTTCTGCTGTACCCAAGAAGCTGGAAGAAAAAGACTGTATTACTTTTGTGAAAGCACAAATAAGCAACCGGACTGGTATTCCACAACAGAAATTGTTAATTGAAAGGGCACATCTTGTGTATGCCCCAAACCTGTCTATGAGAAAACAACCTAGATGTTTAATAGTAAAGATGCAATCTTACCAGCAGAAGGAGTTGATTCTGACAAAACTGTGGCAGCAGGACAAAGTACTAAAAGTAGGAGACAGCAACGTGTTTGTAGAGAATGACTAATCATTGTACACCAGGCAGAAGAGCAGGAAATGTATTCCATTATCCAGGGAATGTCGAGAAGCAGGTGTGAGATTCAAACTGCTTTATCCAGCTGTCTTCAAAATGTTTTCCCTGGAGGAACAAAATCATTTTTTGATGAAGTATGTGCTAAGGAAGAATTACAAAAGTTTGTCCAACAAAAAGTGAGCTGTGAAACACAAAGAGAGTCTGCTTCTTGTTCTTCTGGTAATAAAGAACACAGTGAGACTGTGCCAGTGAAACCTTTCTAGTGTTTCAATGGAAAATGCTTGAGAGAGGGGAAAAAAGCACAAGGGCTAACTAGAAGAATTGAGAGTATGTTGAAAATGAAGCAGACAGGGCTATGGAGATGGAGATGAGCAGGAATAGAACAAGATAATCTGAAAATATTGGACTTTCATGGACTTTATTAAATTTAAAGCATTTGCCCTATTTCATGTCATGCATGTTTGGAGAATAAAATCAGTGGCTTGGAAATGGACAAAGGTGGAATTACAAAGCAATAACTACATTTGTGAAACACGACAGAACAAGAAAATCTGAAAATATTGGACTTTTTTGGACTTTGTTAAACTTTAGGGGACTCTAAAGCATATGCCCTACTTCATGTCATTAAAGTTTGAAAAAATACTCAGGAGAGGGGAAGAAGAGGGAGACCTTTAATTATAAGCAAAACAATTTTTTTTCTTAATTGTAGTATTTTGATAGTGCAGGAATGTTTTGTTTGTATGTTATATGGTATTTATTTTCAGCTATTTTAAGTGTAATGAGGATACTAATGTAAATAGGTGCTCCTGTTTTTTTTCTCACTTTTTCTCTCTTTCTCCTTATTCAGTTTTAAGAAATGTAGGCACTGCAGTATAAAAATCTGGTTAAAAAAGCTTGCCAAAAGAAACATTAGTGTGCTTTTTCTCATTCTTGTGTAGGGGGATGACTGGATTAAAGCCATTAGCTTAATCTAGTAAAAAGGTTTAAGATAAAGCAAGTAAATGGAAAAGAAGATTGAATAGTATAAGGCTTTTTTCTAGCAAACAAAGGCATGCTTGGCAGTTTTATGTCTGGTTTTCATATCTCTAGCAGACAACCTGATAAAGAGAAATGGCATGGAAAAAAGGTTTTCTGAAAGCATAGCTGAGAGAGATGTAAACATAAGACAAACTCAGACAACACTTAATAGAATCACAAGCCATAACATGCATCTTAGCATGGATTACCTTTCTATTGGGTTATCTCAAATCTGTGCGTGGCTGTCAGCTTGGAGCATTTGTTCCTGTTAGGAGGGTAAAACTTCAGTATTTGAAGATGTACGTAATTGTTGTGCTTTTATTAAGTTAATAGGTGTAGGGGTTATTTGGGGTGTGTTTGTATTTTTTGAGGGTTTACAATAAAACAAAATGTTCTGTAAGATGTGGCATAGGCTCAAATGGAGATGAAAGAAACAACTTTATAAAAGATTAACCTGCCAAACAGTACATGCATGTAACAAAAAAGCTGGAACTAGACATTTAACAAAAAAGCTGTAATGCATAAAAGGTAGGAATAATCATTTTTCAAGAATATAATGCTTTCTGTAATATCTCTAAACGTAATAACAGTCTCACAGATAAATATAAAAAGAAAGAGTAGTGAACTATATTAAAAAGTGTAGAATGCAAATAGTTATGCTACAGGAGACACACTTTGAAACAACATAACATGTGTATTTGATAACGGTTTTCATGATGGCTATTCAGCAGAATACCTGGGGCAAATGAAGAGAAGAGTACTTGCATTAGTTGCAAGATGAGCTCCAGTAGTGATAGAAGAGGATAAAAAAGACCATAATGTTAGATTTTTAGTACTAAGGGGGTACTGGCAAGGCAGGAGGACCACACTGGCATGTATTTATATTCCACTGAAAACTGCTATAATGGAGCTTAAGAAAATTCTGGGAGAATTAATTAGCTTTCATCAAGGAATATTACTTATAGGTAGGGACTGGAATTTGATTTGCAACAGTAAAGATGTGGTGGGGGGCACAAGGGAAAATATAACAAAGGACAGTAGAGTTTTAAAGCAATTTCTGAAGATATTTGACATGGAAGGTGTGAATTCAGTACTAGTAGTTTGGAGTGAATTTACATATTATCCCCAAGATACAAAAACTGGGCTAGGCTAGATAGAATTTATATTTCACAGGAACATGTGCATTTAATTGAAGGTCTTGACACACACAATAACTATTTCAGATCATGAACCAATAACAACTAAAATAAAAACACAGGGTAATGAAATGAAGATAAGACACTGGCACTTTCCCACCTATCTGTTAAAAAAGAGGAATTTAAGGAATGGTTAGTGGAAATTATTCAGGAGCTATTAGAGAAGATAGAAATTTCTCCTGAAAATATAGGTAGGGAGTGGTAGAAAATTAAAGTGGAGTTTAAAAATGTGTAAATAAAAGAAAAGGAGATATGGTTAAGAAGTAACAAAAATTATTTAGAGGGACTGACAAATGTTAAAGTATTGCAAATTAAGAGGAATCTCACAGAAGAAGGGGAGCAACTGCAGAATGCTAAACATAAAATATGGGATTACCTTAATAATATGCATGAGTTTAGAAAGATTTCTGTTAAGCAACTCTTTCTTGACAATAATTCTAGAGCACAAAAACTTTTAGCACAACAACTTAGGCAACAGAAAGTAGAAAGAGTTGTCACCAAGCTTAGTGAGCCTATAACAAGGAAGATAAGGGATCTTGTAGCAGTGTTAGAAATATTTCAGAAACTATATGAAAGTCTGTATAAAGTAGAGAAATGTGAAAATTAAGAAAAGGTACAAATGGAAATGTTTATGGAAGAATTAAATATACTAAGGTTAGAGGTAGAGGAGGCACAATTACTAACAGTTAGGGTAGGAGCAGATGAGATAACAATGGTGCTACATAACCAATCAACAGGAAAGTCCTCAGGAATATATGATAAGCCTGCAAAAGTTTGGAAGCTAGGAAGGAAAAAACTGATAAAGATCTGGAAGGTTTTGTTTAACAATATTTTAAGAGGAGGAGAAATACCACATCCCAGAAGAAAGCAGTGGTAGTGGTAATACCTAAAGATCCATCAGATCCGGCTCCGTAAAGACCCATTTCAATACTAAACCATGATAATAAAGTGTTTATGTCTGTAATGGCTAAAAAATAGCATATTGATGCCAAAATTGATAGATATGGATCAGTGTGGTTTTGTGGAGGGGAGGAAAACTTTTGACAACATTTACAGAACACTGATGATGCAGAGGGGAAATAGAATTTAAAAAAAATACCACTGTTGTTGGTGGGTCTTGATGCACAGAAAGCATTTAACAGAGTAATCTGGGACTTAATGAGCAGAGCAATGGAAGCATTTGCATTCTCTGATACAATTATGATGTTGATTAGGAGGCTATATGCGGAATCAGAGGTGAAAATTAAAGTAGGTGGGGTCTTCGCTGATAATTTCTGCTTGAGCAGAGGAAACAGGTAGGAATGTCCTCTCTCCCCTTTGTTATTTGCACTGTATTTAGAGCCATTGGTAAAGAAAATAATGGACTCAGAAATCCAAGGATATATTTGGTATAGTAGTCAAGAAAAGCTGGCTGTATTTGCAGATGATATTATATTATATCTGACAAAACCAGAACAGGACTGTGATAAACCGAGATGCTGCCACCCCAGCTAGCTGGAATTTTGTAAATAATTATATGTCACTTGAAAATATTAATATGATTTTTATAGAAATGTCACACTGTCAGCCCAGTGTCATTTGTGAATAGTAATATGATTTGTATGCTTCCTTGGAAATGTTAAGAAAACTATATGTTCTGTGCTGAGCTTCAAGATTATAACCACAGTGCACCCTGCTGGAAAAGAACAGAAATGTGTATAACCTGTATGCCAGTACAAATATATGGTTTCATAATAAAACTTGGAATATACAGAGTTAACTTGCAAAACTCTAAGAAAATAAGTTTGTAAGTAAATACTTTATGATGTGTTATAAAGTTAGTTTATCTCAGCTAAGAGACAGGATGTCTAGGCTAGGGGCTTATTTCTGTTGTCTGGAAACAGAGGTAATTACAGGTTTCCAAGGTAATTGTTTTATGACTTTCAGTTTAAGGCAAGCTTCTAAGAGAGAATTGTCAGCTTCTGAGAGATAAGTATTTTTAACAAGAGACCTGTTAAAAATGTAAGTTCCTGCTAGCCTGGGAAACTTAGGCAAAGGTGACAAGAATGATGTAATCTGAGATGATTCTGCAGTAATGTGTATTATTAACCATAAAACTATCTGAGAGAGAAAGTCAATGCATTTTGTATTTGTCTCTTGATCTGTAAACATCCATCCAGCACTTCTCATCTATATATGCCTGGCTCTGTAAGTAAGTTATTTAGAACATAATTTCTCTTAGAAATAGATAGGAATATAGCAAGATTAGTGTAGATGTTTTCTATATTTATGTGAGACTGTCCTACTATGTTATTTTAAAATATCTCATGTGATTCTGAAGTATGATGTTACTGTGTTGAGTTAATGAGCATTGTCTTGTGATTTTATTATTTATTATTAAATATTTTTAAACCTTTTAATGGTGCCTGGCTTGTGTAGAGATATTTAAGCTCGTAGAGTACTTGGATGTATTTGGTAACACTGTACAGTCCACTCTAGAATAGACTTAGTTTGGTCACACTTACCATTTGGATAATAGTAACATTACACAGTAAGATTGGGCACCCTTCGGTAAGGGCCTTCATAGTAGCTGATAAGTAGTGGTTGATGGCAGTGATTTCTACCTTATAGTCTGGACAGAAGGAGCATAGCTACTGAACCTGTGCCAGCCTAGTGTCCATTTGTTTGTATACAAATCAAATCTCAAAGTGTGTGTGTGTCAGCTACTTGGGCAGGGACACAAAGCACTGGTTGGAATGAGAGGGTGCTGGAGGTTTTGGCTTGACCACTCGGCTGAGATCTTAACCCTATAGCTGTGCCAGTGGGGAGTCTTTTTGGGGATCTGGAGAGAGAGGGAGAAACCAGCCACAGACTGACTGTGATCTCTGTGTGCTCTTAAGGAAAATTGTACTTTACTGTGTGTGTGTGTACTTGTCATCCTCCTAATGTGCACATCCCTCACTGGTGTTAGTTAGGGCATCACATATTAATTGTTTGGCAGTGGTGGGATATCCACACCAAATATTAATTGTTTGGTAGTGGTGAGATAGCCACATCACATATTAATTCATAGGTTCATACTAGGCTTGTAGTGGTGTGGACATTGAATTCCTGTAGCTTTTGTACAGTGATCACTGAAGGTGTTTTTGTACTCTAAATCAGCCACACAGTGAACATTCAGAGTTCATATCACAATTGTTTTATTTCTTTTGTTAGCATAATTAGTCAGGGAGACCAGGCAAGCATGTCAGCACAGGAGTATGGAAAGCTGACAAGGAAACCGTTGGATGAGATGTGCCAGACTAAAGGACTGGTGCATGGAAACCTGACTAAAGAACAAAACAGTGTAAGAAACTTCTCTTTGTGGAAGATTTTCAGTCCATATATTTCTAGTTAATCATTGTATATTAATCAGATCAGACAATAGTAGTATAAGTAGCGAATGTAAACTCGTCTTAAGTCAAAACAAAACAAAACAAAAGGTAATAATAGAAAATATATAATTGTACAGCATTACTAAGTATTCAAATGTAATCCAAGCAAGGAAGGCAGTCTGACTTTAGTCAGAAACCTGACTAAAACAGACATGATTGCAGCTTTAGTCACAGCTGCATCAGAGAATAGCAACCAGGAGGACAATCAGACTGGCCATGAAGATGTACAACACTCAGAGAATGGACAGCTCAGCCTTTCTACAGAGGACTTAAAAATCCATCTGGAGCTAAAGAGACTAGAGTTGGAGGCCAAGCATTTAGAAACAGAAGCAGCAGAGAGACTGAGACATCTAGAGACTGAGGAAAATGAGAAACTGTGATGTCTGCAGGCTGAAGAGAATGAGAATGAGAAACTGCTACACTTGGAAGCTGAGTAGAAGGAGAGGCAGAGGCAACCTGAAAAGGAGATGCTAACTCTTCACATGAGTCATGGAGGTAACGGGTAAGGGAGTAACTGAACTCCAGAAGCAACAAAAGTCAGTAATTTCTTTTACAGTGTTCACAGGGGGATAATTTTGATAGTTTCATTCATATGTTTGAGAGGGTATGTAAACAGTATAATGTTGACCAAGGGCTCTGGGTACAGTTCCTGACCCCCTTACTCCGTGGTAAAACTGTCAATGTTCTATCCAAACTATCTGATAATGACATTTTAAATTTTAATGTTGTAAAGCACTGTTTGACAGAATTTTTAAAGTTAACACATGAAGCTTATAGGGAAAAGTTTTGTGAGCATAGACGCAAGGCAGATGAAAGTGTGCGTGAATATATTGCTGAACTAAGCACTTATTTTCATAATTGGGTGAGTGCATGTCAGGTCACCACTTTTGAAGGGCTAGCAGATCATTTGGTGAGGGACCAAGCCCTTAACACTTTGCCTGAGGACATGAGAATCTGGTTAGCTGATAGACAATGCCTTACTGTAGATGAGTTCTCTGCACAGGAAAGTTAGACAATGCCTTACTGTAGATGAGTTCACTGCACAGGAAAGGGACACCCAGTGCTGCTCATGGGTCTAAGAAAACCCGTACTGGGCAGCCCAGACTGTCCAAACAGAATCTGCAAGTAGCAGGGGAAGCCACTAGTCCAGGTACATGTCCAGGACCTAGGGTTAAATGTTGTAAATGCAACCAGTGGGGCCATGTAGCATATAAATGTCCATGGAGGCAAGGTGAGAAATAAAAGGTGAGAGAGGCAGTAAGTGGGAATGACAAAATGCCAACAGTAGGTTGTCTTGAGATAACAAGGGTACCAAACTACCATCCTGCAGATGTCCTGATAGGGAATGATTTTGGCAAGGCAGTACCATGCCTTTATGAAGTTACACACAGTCAGGCTTGGAGACAAGCATGTGGGTCTGGTAGCCTGGGGGAAACCCAGACAGACCGCACACTTGCAGCCAGGACTGGTGAGGTGGTTACTTCCGGGAGAGAGCTACCCTGTAGCAGTGATACGGAAGGTGAGCCAAAGCTGCTTGTGGGTACTGATGTTTACTTGGACAGAGTGACTGCAAGGACAGAGGTGAGTAGTAGTACCCAGGCTGACAGTGAGGCACCGTTGTCAGAGGATACCGGACATCCTGGGGAAGGGGAGATAGGAAGGGTTACAAAGAGTGAGTTGAGACAGGCTCAGCTCTCAGACCCTACATTACAAGGCTTGAAAGATATAGCTAGTGAGGCACCTGATTCTCAAGGGAAAGGAGAATCTGTATACTGGGACAAAAGATTACTTTATAGACAATGGACCCCTGAGGGCCCACTCCACAAAGGTGGCATAAGCTTAACAAGTCTAGTCTGCAAAGCTATGGAGAGGATCATAATGGAGTTCATAAACAAAGATATAGGGGACTTGCAGACATTGGACCCGACCCAGTTTGGCTTTGTCAAGGGAAGATCATGCCTTTTGAACTTGGTCGACTTCTTCGAAATAGTCACCAAGGCCATTGATGAGGGAAAGGCAGTCCATACAGCCTACCTTGACCTTGCAAAGGCTGACACAATACCCCACTCGGTATTGTAGAAAACTTACCAGCTTAAATGTAAACCCATATGTCACAAGATGGGTTGCAAACTGGCTTAAGGACAGAACCCACAGGGTTAGAGTTGCTGGCGCTGTGTCAGACTCCAAGCCGGTCACAAGTGGTGTCCCACAGGGCTCGGTCCTTGGCCCCTATTGTTTGGCATCTACTTCTCAGAAGTACAGGCCAACATGGGAGGACTTTGCTGACAAAGTTTGCAGATGACTGCAAACTGGGCCATAGTGGAAAGTGCATCGGACACGGATATCCTTCAGAAGGGACTCACTGAAACAGATAGCTGGTGCCAGAGCCATGGCCTGAAGTTAAACGCCAAAAATGTATAGTCATACCCTTCGGGAAAACAAGGTAACCCCAAGCTACCATATAGGTGGCAATCCACTAAGCACAGAAGAGGTTATCAGGGACCTGGGGACCCAGGTTGACAGTGGCCTTTCTTTGACACTCACATTGCTAAAGTGGTTAGAAAGACCTTCTACATTGCCCACCTGATCATGAAGGGATTCACATCCAGATCTAGTGAGGTCATTGTTCCCTGTACTCTTCACTTATCAGACCAATGATCGAGTACAATGCCCCATTCGGGATGTATCTCACCCGACATCTGCAGCAATTGGAGAGACCCCAAAAGTTCCTCACCAAAAGGATAAGGACTCCAAAATCTGTCATATGCTGCCAGATTGAAGAAACTCCAGCTCTATTCAGTCGCATACCGCCTGCTCAGAGGTGACATGTGCCTGACATACAAGGCCATGTCCAACCTGGAATTAATGGACATGCTCCACCTCAAAAATCCAAATCCACCAAAACCACTAGAGCAAGCGACTTAAACCTTAGCACGGATATAAATAGGACGTGCTGGAGGGATAGATTTATCACTCAGAGACTCCCTATGCTGTGGAATAAAATCCCGGTCCATGTGAGGCAGAGCACCTCGCTGACTCTGTTCAAGAGAAATCTAGACCTGTGGATGGGAGATCGTAGGTTTACCCCGGGAATCATCTCTGGGTCACTGCTGGACAGAGGCACAACAAACTAATGGGCACAGTATTTTTCATATAACTAGGCTTATAAATGCCTTAGGGCAGATAGCCTAGTATAAACCTATGAACCTATGAACCTATGAGAGTGAGAGAATACAACAGTTGGTAGTGCCTAGAGACTACCATCTGGCCCTTCTAGTCATAGCCCATGATAGTCCCTTTACAGGTCATATGGGCATAAAACATACAAAGAGACATATTATGCAGAACTTCTATTGGCCTAGAATTTCCAGAGATGTAACAAGGCACTGCAGGACCTGTGATCAGTGCCAAAGGGTAGGCAAGGCAGGAGACAAGGTGAAAGCTCCTGTGATGCCTTTGCCTGTGATTGAGGAGCCATTTCAGAGGGTAGCTGTGGATATTGTGGGGCTTCTGAGTACCCCAAGTTCCACAGGGAAAAAGTATATCCTAGTGGTAGTAGATTATGCTACAAGATACCCTGAGGCAGTGGCTTTGTCCTCCATTGGGGCAGAAAAGGTGGCAAATGCTTTGTTAGAGATTTTCAGCAGGGTAGGTTTTACAAAAGAAATGCTGACTGACAAAAGTGCCAATTTCATGTCAAAACTGCTTGCTTGTCTGTGGAAGTACTGTGGGGTAAAGCACCTAAAGACCACCCCCTACCATCCCTGGACTAATGGTCTTCTTGAGAAGTTAAACTCTACACTATGAGCACTTGCAGACCAGTTTAAGAGGGACTGGGACAAATATTTGCCCCATCTGTTTGCTTACAGAGAGGTTCCCTAGGAATCCACAGGTTTTTCACCCTTTGACTTGCTGTGTGGGCATAGGATGAGAGGGCTTCAAGATTTAATTTGAGGTAAGTGGGAGGGGGAGTGTGAATCCCACAAGGAGTCTGCTGTGGCATATGTCCTAAACCTCAGGACAAGGCTCATGGAACTCATGGGCTTGGCCCAGGAGAACCTGGCAGAAGCACAACAGCAGAAAAAGGTCTGGTATGACAGGAATGCTCGAGCTAGAGAGTATGCTATAGGGCAGCAGGCAATGGTTCTCATTCCTCTCGGATATAAACTGCTAGCAGCTTGGGAGGGATGCTACAAGGTGATAAGGAAGGTCAGTGAAGTTAACTACATGGTAGAACTGCTAGGCAGGAGGCAGGGGCACAAATTGCACCATGTTAACATGGTGAAACCTTACCATGATAGGGAGGCCCTTGTGCTGAGTATTTGCAGTGGATTGCAGGAAGAGTCTGAGGGAGATCTGATGACTGATCTCCTCAGTGAGGTTTGGACTGACACCTCAGTGGAAGGGGTAGCAATGTCCCAGCAGCTATCTCCTACCCAGGTTTGAGAAATCCGTGCAGTATTACAGAAGTTTGGGACATGTTCACTGAGAAACCAGGGTGCACTCACCTGGTGTAGTACCATGTGGATACAGGAGCCCAAAGGACTATTAACCAGGCCCCTTATAGGGTGCCTGAGAGAGTCAAACAGACTCTGAGGGAGAAGATACAGGAAATGTTGGAACTAGGGGTAATTCAGGAGTCCAGCAGTCCCCAGGCCTCCCCAGTGGTGCTGGTACCAAAAAAGGATGGCAGTGCCAGGATCTGTGTGGACTACAGGATATTAAATAGTCACACAGTGTCAGATGCTTACCCCATGCCTAGGACAGATGAAGCCCTAGAGCAGCTGGATGGGGCTAAGTATCTTACTACCATTGATCTTACCAAGGGTTAGTGGCAGGTGCCCTTGACTCCCAGTGCTAGAGAGATATCAGCCTTTATGACTCCCTTTGGCTTGTGTGAGTTCACAAAGATGCCCTTTGGGATGAAATATGCCCCAGTGTCTTTCCAGAGGTGGGTATATCATATCCTAGCAGGATATTTTGCCCTCACTTGCCTAGATATTGCCATCTACAGCATTCCTGGCAAGAGCACCTTCAGCATGTCAGGAGGTGCTGGGCAGACTACAGAGGGCAGGGTTGACCATTAAGCCCAACAAATGTCAGGTGGGTATGATAGAGGTCTCCTACCTGGGACATAGAGTGGGGAGTGGTAAAACCAGGCCAGAACCAGCCAAAGTGGAAGACATTCAGGCATGGCCTGCACCTGTTACCAAAAAGCAGGTGAGGGCATTCTTAGAGACAGCGGGGTACTACAGGAAGTTCATACCCAGTTATAGTACCATAGCTGCTCCCCTCACAGACCTGACAAGGAAAAATAGGCCAGATAAGGTAGTGTGGACCCTAGCATGTGAGTAGCATTTGAGTAGGCATTCCAGAAACTTAAAGAAGCTTTTGGAGGACCACCTGTGTTAGCCAGTCCAGATTACAGCAAAGAATTTGTTGTGCAGGTGGATGCTTCGAACCATGGGGAGGGGGCTGTACTTAGTCAGATTTCTTCAGAGGGCGAAGAGCACCCAGTGGTTTATGTCAGTCATAGGCTCCAACCCATGGAGGAATGCTATGCAGCTGTAGAAAATGAATGTCTAGCCATAGTGTGGGCACTCCAGAAACTTCAGCCTTATCTGTGTGGAAGGAAATTCACTGTAGTTACAGATCACAATCCCCTAACATGGTTACATCGAGCCAGCCAGCAAAATGCCAACTTGCTAAGGTGAAACCTAGGGTTGGAAGCATATGGTATGAAGTGCAGCACCACAGTGGGGTTAGCAATGCCAATGCAGATGGGCTTTTGAGACAGGGAATGGGGTAAGGTATTCCCAGATAGGCTCAATCCTCTCAAGAAATGTTTCTGAAGGGTCACTTGAAAACCTAGCTTGAGTTCTCATTGGGGGGAGGAATGTGATAAACTGAGATGCTGCCAGCCCAGCTAGCTGGAATTTTGTAAATAATTATATGTCACTTGACAATATTAATATGATTTATATAGGAACATGATACTGCCCGCCCAGCTAGATGGAATTTTGTGAATGATTGTTTGTCGTTTGTGAATAATAATATGATTTGTATGCTTGCTTGGAAATGTAAGAAAACAATATGTTCTGTACTGAGCTTTAAGATTGTATCCACAGTGCATCCTGCTGGAAAAGATCAGAAATGTGTATAACCTATATGCCAATGCAAATGTATGGTTTCATAGTAAAAGTTGGAATATGCAGAGTTAACTTGCAAAACTCTAAGAAAATAAGTTGATAAGTAAAGAGTTTTACAGTGTGTTATAAAGTTAGGTTATCTCAGCTAAGAGACAGGATGTCTAGGCTAGGGGCTTCTTTCTATTGTCTGGAAACAGAGGTAATTACAGGTTTCCAAAGTAATTGTTGTCAAGCTTCTAGGAGAGAATTGTCAGCTTCCGAGAGATAAGCATTTTAACAGAGACATGTTAAAAATTTAAGTTCCTGCTAGCCTTGGAAACGTAGGCAGAGATTACAAGAATGATGGAATCTGAGATGATTCAGCAGCAATGTGTATTATTAACTTAAGAACCATCTGAGAGAGAAAGTCAGTGCATTTTGTATTTGTCTCTGGATCTGTAAACATCCATTCAGCATTCATCTATATCTGCCTGGCTCTGTAAGTAAGTTATTTAGAACATAGTTTCTCTTAGAGACAGATAGGAATATAGCAAGATTAGTGTAGATGTTTTCTATATTATGTAAGACTGTTCTATTATGTTATTTTAAAGTATTTGCTGTGATTCTGAACTCTATTGTCACTGTGCTGAGTTAATGAGCATTGTCTTTTGCTTTTATTATTTATTATTAAATATTTTAAACCATTTAATGGTAGCTGGTTTTGTGTAGAAATATTTAAGCTGATAGAGTACTTGCATGTATTGGATAACACTGTACAGGCCAGTCTGGAATAGACTTAGTTTGTTCACACCTATCATTTGGATAATAGTAACATTACACAGTAAGATTGGGCACCCTTTCGTAAGGGCCTTTATAGTAGCTGATAAATAGTGGTTGGTGGCAATGATTTCTACCTTATAGTCTGGGCAGAAGGGGGCATAGCTAGTGAACCTGTGCCAGCCTTCCACAGGAGTTTCTGTGTGTTTGTATACAAATCAAATCTCAAAGTATGTGTGTGCCAGCTACTTGGTCAGGGACACGCTTGACCACTTGGCTGAGATCGTAACCCTATAGCTGTGCCAGTGGGGAGTCTTATTGGAGATCTGGAGAGAGAGAGGAAGAAAACAGCCCCAGACTGACTGTGATCTCTGTGTGCTCTTAAGGGCAATTGTACTGTACTGTGTGTGTATTTGTCATCCTCCCAATGTGCAGATCCCTCACTGCTGTTAGTGGTAAGGATTGAGGCTCTTTGATTACTGGGCCAGTGGATGGGTGTCACAGTGACATTACAGTGTTGTGGAACATTTTGAGACAGTTTCCAATCTTTTCGTGATATAAAATTAATAAAGCTAAAACAAAGGAAATAGTGGTAAATTATGTACCGACAAAAATTGGTTCAGCAATATCCATATTTATGGGGACATGTTAAAGTAAATTATTTAGGAGTAGGGAATAAAATTATTCTGGTGTGACAGCTAAGGCCATGTGGGAAGAGAATAAACAAAAGGTAATACAAAAACTGAGGAAAATGGAAGCTCTGTTATATGGATATTGATAATAAGATACAAACAGTTAAAATGTCTTTAGTCCCTTTAGTCTTATACACAGGTCAGGCATATTTTTATCAACCAGTGGAGAAGTTGTGGATAGCAGTTAATAAAGAGCTGAAGATTTTTATCTGGGAGGGGAAGATGGCAAGAGTCAAGTGGTCCAAGTTTATTCTTCCAATAGAACAAGGTGTACTGGGATTTCCTGATTTGAAGAGGCATTTCAGAGCAACACAGTTAAGGCTCCTATACATAGCACAAGCAGAAAACTATAGTTCAAAGTGGAAAGACATGATGTTGAAACAGAGGGAAGCACAAGAAACAGGGAAAGACTGGGATTTTGGATGCAGACCTTTAAGGAGAATAACAATCATCATACAGAATATTATATTCATAAAGTAGCAGGAAGTATTCTAAGAACTTAGCCAACATGGGAATGGAGAAAAGAGATTTTGCCAATAGGGATGACTGGAGTTAGGGGTACAGACAATAGGAAGAGAGGACTGGAATTTATTGGAGAAAATTGGCAAAGGAACCAAGGTACTGGGAGCAAATAACTTAAGAGGGAAAGGTAATGGAATGGGAAGACACCAAGAATTTATTTGCAGGTTATCAAGGACTGATGTCAGAGAACAGGCAAAGAGAAAGAAATAGGGGTGCCCTAAATGAAAGGCCAGCACTGGTAGAGTTTTTAGTAGAAACTAGAACAAAGTTACCATTAAGAAGGGAATAATTAGTAGAGTATATAAAATATTGCATGATAACTATAAGAATCAATCAGAGGAGGTTAGAGAGGACTGGGAAGAGAGACTGGATAAGCAATTTACAAAGAAACAATGGGGGAATATATGTATGTCTCCCAAATATGCAACAAAGTCTAGAATATTTAGGATCTTTGCTTGGAAGTGTTTACATAGACATTTTATACCCCAAGTAGACTCTGACAAATTTTTCCTCAGGTAGACAGCAAATGTTGGAGGTGTGATGGGGAAGAAAGAGGTAACTGAGAACACATTTTTTGGGAGTGTAATGAGTTGGCAGACTTTAACTATCCCTTGCAGACTGCTCTGTTGGAGGTAGTGGGTGAGCAAATTGGTTTAACTAAAGAAATTATTTTTTTATCTATGATACAGAACTGGAATTGCCTAGATACAGTAAGGCCTTGCTGAGTCTAATTATGGTGACTGCCAAAAAGGCAATTACTAGAAAATGGAAGTCAACCAACTTTTAAGTAGTGAAGATGGTAACAGAGGTAGACTACTGGAACTGGGATCTTTGAAAAAGGGTAGGATCAAGTTACACAGGAAAAATGGGAATTGTGGGATCAATACATGCAGAGGATGAACTAGGTTTAAAAGAAGGCAGGATTTGAATGTGCTATTTAATGTTTTGAGTGACAATGACTAGATATGTTATAAGTGATGTATAATGGTTGCAGCTACAGTTGAGTCAGCATGGTTTGTAATGTATTATGTTTCCAAATGAGATGTGTTGGTATGGTTTATTTTCATTTATGTAGATGTGAGATTGCCCATGTCGCATGTGATAGTTTAATAAAGATGTTTTTGTGTAAAAAAACAGTATAACAGGACTTCACCAGAACTGATTATTTTCATTTTATTCCACTGTTGCTGACATCCTGTTTATTTCATTCATGGAAATACAGTAGTCTGTACATTAATTTAGGTAGTGAGGCATTGTGGGTTCACAGTTTTTTATGATGTCATAGGTTCATAGGTGACTACTATGCTAGCTGTCCTTGTTGGCAGTTTTAAGCCCAGCCAATTTCCCTTTTGGTCCTTGAATTAACCTATCCCATTTGGTGTTAGATTGGCCTTTACTAATCCCATGGTCAATAATTATATATTCCATAGATAATATGAAGGAACTCATGCATGGGATAAAGCATCTAGGAGCTGCCCCTGTTCATTAGTATTAGAGGGGACAGTCCTTGGGTTAATTGTCTGATTCCCATCTACAGATCCTAGTTGTACTTGAATATGGAAAGGAGTAAGCGTAGTTTTTAATTGCACGGGGAGGTACATGTAAGAGGTGATGCTAGTAGGGCTTACATTCAACACATAAGGAGAAAGGAATTAGATTGTGTATACATAGTACTTACAAGCAACAATAAATGGTCAGGGGTGGCATAATAGGCAAAGTGTTCACCTTAGAAACACAAGATGCAAGGTTTGATTCTCAAATGGGATAATTAACTTGGCTTAAGATGGCCCACAAGGGCAGTGGGCCTAGTACTGATCTTGTGGGCCTATGAACCTAAATAGATCTGACAACCCTGAACAGAGAAAAAGTGAGATATGACTGATAAAAGGTGAGTCGGGGAGGTGTAAGACTAGGCATGATATGTTACCGACTTGAACATATTTACATTGTGCTGGTTTAAGCTGATGTATTTTGAATTATGGTCTAAATTAGAGATTCTCATAATTTAGCTACTAGAACTGAAAATGCATGATTAGTGCATTGTGGCCTGGTTCTATGGAATTTTGGAGCAAAGACAGTGTGTGTGGGAATGAGTTCTTAGGTTACAGGATGATGATTTTGTGGCAAGCTTTGCTGCAGTGGGAGAGCATATATCTAGGTGACATAACTTGAAGAAAAGTGAGCCAAGTAGATCTGCTCTTTGCTTCACTGGTGACCTATTGGATCTGTTGAAAGTAAAACAAGGGTGCTCTTCAATGACAGGATGTGTGATTTCGTAGTATATTTTATTTGTGATAGTCTGTTGTGTGATCATGTTCTTGCAGGATGCAGCAGCTAAGAAAGGAAGGACATATTTAAGCTGGACTAAAAGCACCCCCTTCCTAATAGCTGCTGTAGCTGGTTTAAGAGTTGGAGAGAAATTTTCCTTGTCTGAAAATAGAAGAGAGTTAATTGATGTAGAAGTTGAAGGTCTGATGATGCCAAATAGTCCGATATTTGAAACTCGATGAAATTTTGATTGAGATGTTTTTATCTTCTTGTCATCAAGGGTTGATGGACATTTATTGAGTTTCTGAAGGGTACCACAAACATCTTTCTTGTTGTTCAGATTTAGTAGACACTTTTGTTATTAGTCATTTGCTGAGTGAACGAAGATCATTTCCAAGTTGGTTTGAATGGTGGAATGAGAGGGTCCAGATCTGAAAATGACCATGTCATCAACATACAGGATCACTGGAATAAGGGGAGAGTCATATGAATATTTGTTAATAAAAACTGAAAATAGTAGGGGAGCAAGAATTGAGCCTTATGGGATGCCTATAAGGAAAAGTGTGGAGTCTGAGAGGGATGAGCCTGTTTTGACTCTGAAAAGTCTCAAAGTCTTTAAATGAAGATAAAAAGCAAACTGCACACAAATGAAGTAATGCATTTTCAAAACAAATAAAACAAAGTTGTGGTATAAATGGAAACGTCCAGAATATTTATTAAAGCACACTATATTTATTAAAACATAAAGTTTAATTAAGCATTATCAATTTGTAAGGTTCTCAATTTACTTAAACTTCTTTCAAAAAATTTTAACAAGTCTTACATTGAAAAGGTGCTGTCCATTGTCTCTAGAGTCTTCAAGTTGAAAACAGGAAAATCAGAAGCTCAAAGACAACCATTTCTGGAAATCAAAGTCCAGATTTGTTCACTGTTGTGTCCTGAAGCCAACTTGTACAAGTTAATTTGCACTGTTAATCATGCTAGAACTGCAGAAATTGGTACCTGTGGTGAAATGGCCTTTTTCATCTGCTGGAGCTTCTAAATGGTGTTTGTTCCTCCTGTTTACTGAATGTTTTGTTGGCAGATAGATACTAGCTAATGGTATCTCACTGTTTGCAAGGTTAATACCTGTACCAGGATATGTCCATCGAAAGACATGCATTTTTTACAAGTTATGCATTGTTCTACCCTGCAGTCAGCAGGTATTAACCTTGCAAATACTGAGATACCATCAGCCAGTATCTTTCTACATGGCCATCATTCAGTAAACACAAGGAACACTTACCATGTAGAAGCTCCAGCAGGCGATCAAGGACATTTTGCCACAGGTACTAATATATGCAATGCTAGCATTATCAACAGTGCTAATTTACTTGCACAAGTCAGCGCCAGGACCCAACAGTGATCAAATCTACATTTTGATGTCAGAAATGGTTTTCTTTGAGATTTTGTTTTTCCCATTTTCAGCTTGAAGACTCTAGAGACAATGGACAACACCTTTCAATATATGGCTTGTTAAAAAACTTTGAAAAACGTTTAGGTAAACTGAGAAACCTACAAATTGATAATGTTTATTTAAATGTTATGTTTTAATAAATATAGTGTGCTTTAATAAGTATTCTGGACATTTTTCCATTCATACCACAACTTTGTTTTATTAGTTTTCATTTTGGTTTTATTTCAATGCCTTTTTCAGTGTTTTTTCAAAACAGTATAGCTGTAAATTCTGTTGTAGTCAGTAGAATCTTTTTCTTTTTTTGTGTTAGCTTGATGTTGACCAAAGGTTAAGGAGATCCTGACCACATTTAGATGATGCATGTTCAAATTAATGTGCAAACATATAATTGGCATTTATTGCCTACACTTTTTGGTGTTCTTCAGTGTCATTCCTGACATATTTACAGATGTCAGCTTCACTAAAGGCTTGGACATGTGATGTGTGTATTTTTCTGTATGTGTTTCACCTGATGTTTCACATTTTAAGTAATTATTCACCCACTGTTTTCTTCCAGACTAGGTATTAATACTCACAGTAATTCTGCTGACAATTAAAAAGGAGATCATTGACTTATGTGACTTTAGGCCTAATGGAGTTGATGCTAAGCCTACCGCTCAGCCCCAGAATTTTTTTTCTGCCTCTGTCCTTCAACCCATTTCCAGTCATGGCCAATTCAGTACACTGCAGTTTGGATGAGTGACAAATTGTTTTGGTCACTAGCTTTATCAGACACCTGCAGGCATTCATCATTTTTCATGCAAAATGAACATCCTCTCCCTTACTGCAAGTCTCACACACTAACCTTATGCACAATCTGTTCCTTTTTTCTGAACACTCCCCTAAGTGTCTTTGCTACTACACACCAATAATCAGTGGGTCCCCTTCAGAAGATTAAAGTTCCAGAAAGTCAAACTTTATATAGTCAAGACCATATGATAGACTTTCTAAAACATTGACACTTTTGTATGGAGATTGTGGGACTGCAGGGATTTTGGAATTTACCCTTTTCCACACTGTAGTGCGATCTCTGAGTTGGTATATATATATATATATATATATATATATATATATATATATATATATATATATATAATATGTAGGCAGTGTGGGGGGGCACAGGGAGGCTTGCCCTCCTGCAGAAATGTAGATTTTAGTTCTTTAGTCATGTTCAACATTTCAGAAATTCAATAATATAGTCTCAACTATATGATGTTCGACTTTCTAAAATATGGATCTGGTGACATAGATCCAGAATCAGCTTATAAGTAATCATCCATTTCACATACTGTATTTGGCCTGATTTAGGGATGTGCTCAGGGTTGCATCGTATACTACTGAAGTTTACTGAGTTAAGACACAAGTACCACTTCTGTTGACTAACGTTATTAGATGCTGTACCTGAAAATTGTAATGCAGTCTGGAACATTGATATTTTCATCTGAGCGTTCCCCTTCGTGTACAGTGCCACTGTGGATGTGTTTTAGTTAAGACTACATCTGTGTGTTGAGGGGGATGATAGCTATATCAACTGCTATGCACACTTTACAAACGTGTTCTGATATACAATGAAAGTTTGCCCTCTGACCCCTTCCCAGAGAACAAATAAGTAAAATGATAAAGCAGTCTATGTTAATTAGATTTTTAGTAGTGACTTCACCAAGACACTAGGATATTTGTGTGGGAGCGGAAGGGCAGAAGCGTTGTCTTCTAGGGAGGTAATGGCAGAAGACATTATTCTCAGAAGGTTATAACACATTCGACACATCTCCCCAAAAATTCAGTTCAACTTCTTCATTTTGTACCTACATGTAAGTACTTTTCCACTACATTACTTTAATCTTTTCATGTTACTGTAGAGTTCATTTATTGTGCACAGTCTCAGGGAATGTAAAGATAAGGCTACAGACAACACAAAGCAGCACCACAATATAACAATTCAGGATAAAGTCTTGGTAAATGCCAGAGAGCTGGTACAGTTCATCATGTGTGTTGTCACCAGGCATACATCATGTGAGTCATGATGCAAAATTAATTTTCAGAGACAACAATTCACCCAGCACAAGGGAATCAAGTGTCCTAACTTGGAACACAGAAATTAAATTGATATTTTATACCTGAGCCAGCAAAGAAAATGATAGTGCTCATCGTGTTTGGTTTTATATTATTAGCTATCTAATTACAGGCATCTAATATAATATTTTTAGTGTATGTGTTGCATCTTTGGTTCCATATTTAGGATATATGTAATAGAGAAAGTAGTAATGCTACTCAGTGATGAGCTGGAAGGATAACAGCATGGAAGTCTGTGTGCAGTTACAAAAATCTTGGCTAAGCCTCAGAACTCCAAGGCGTTCATATGACTTCCAGAAAGCACAAGGCACACTGATTTTTACTGGTAGCCATTCACTTCCTGCAAGTTTCAATCACAAAACAAGTGATCTCTGCAATACATAATCGCCAGACACCTTGCTTACCATGATCCGGGCAGAGACCATTAGACTTCCATTTCATTCACTCCTGTTCTCTTATCTCTCCTGTATTCCATCCTTTCCCATAAAAGAATCCACCACATGACTCTTCATGCCCAAGATTATTATTAGGTATTTTACACACATCACCATGCACATCAACTGCTGCTTTTGTGGCCTGTGTTGTCAGTTTCAAATGTTAATGGGCTAACTGCCAAGAAGTGGGTCACCAGGTCATGTCATGTGACTTTTAACTCAAGGCAGAGTGCCTGTTGACATTGCAAGGAATATTTTATGATCCATGGAATAATAATGTTCTAAATATGAAGTTATGGAATATATACTAAGTGCCAGGTTCTGGTATCTTAGAGTACTCTTTGTACTCCGAGGCAGAACAGTCTCAGTGTTAATTAATATAAGTAGAGAGGTTTGTGACAAAACTTTGTAATACAAATGTTCAGCACTAAAAAGTGGGAACATTATGCTGTCATTCTCCATACCACTAAAAAGCATTTTTCCAGGGGTTGGACCCCTATACCCCCACACCATTTATCACCTCCAACATCATTATCTGTACCTTTGATTGAGAGGAATTCTGAGAGGCAAAGCAGCAGAGTTAATATATAACAAAACAAACTAGCACATTTCAGTTTCACACCTTAATGTGTCAAATGCATCTGTACCAAACAACTGTCTTGCATCCAAGTAACAGGGAAGTTGGGAGGCTGTAGTCTCCATGTCGAAGAAAGCAGAGGAACTGCAAAAAAGGTTTTTAAGGTGTTACAGTCACTGACTTTTGACATTCTGTTTTTTTCCCATGAGTCTGGACTTTATTTTTCAAAGCTGTGAGAGTTGTATTTACTGACCTTACACTTCAGATATGCAAGCCTTAAAAAAGCAGCACTGTATCAGATTGAAAATCTCCCACTAATATCCTGTCATTGGCTCTTTTATCTGATGTATCTCAGTCAAGAAGAGTGCTCTGCATTACTTTGATCGTAATCATGAAGTTCAGATTGAGTTTTCTTGTCTTGTTTCCTCTGTATTCACTGTTATCTCTTTAGTCTAAAAACTGTGTAAGCAACATAGTCAAGGTCATTTATTTCCAGTCCGGGCATGGACTTTCTCAATAACATGAATGAATAGGCAAAGTGATTTTTAGTGGGGGAGGATATAGACTCAGTAGCATCTTTGAAATACATGAAGAATGTCATAGTGGCAGTCATACCTCTCAACATCTTTGCTCAAGAGTCAGAGACAAAAATAATGTTGGACAAAGGCCTAAATCAAGGGCAACTTTTTCAATATTACTTTGATTCACTTACAAAGTTAATAGAACAGGTTAGCATCAACATGAATCTTCTGAAGAATAAGAAATCTGAAATTCTGTCTGGTATTATTACCAAATTACTAATTTTCTGGAGGGCAAAAATTGTAGGAAAAAGTCAGAGTTGTTGTGCAAAGTACAGGAGAGTTGAGAGCTGTGGTGGCAGTGCTGCCTTTTCCCAGCATTCTTTGGGACACAGAACACAAGAACTACCTACTTACAATATTGGAGAGTAGCAAGTGTAGAAGATGAAGTAACAAAAACATATTACCAGACTTGAAAGCAGTTTTCTGAGCACTAGAAAAATGGTAGGTCACAACACTATTCATGAACCATTTTTTCCCATGAAACAAATAAGGCATCACGTTACAGTCTTTAACCCACTGTTGCTGCCAGTAGACTCAGACTGCACATGTTATGACCCTCCCAGCCTACTGGTGCTGGCATACAGAAAGAAAATGTAAAGGAGTTCTGCCTGTTTGTTCCATGCTCAAGACGACAACAGCACAGCAGAATGCAAATGAGCATCCCCTGTGTCATGTTCAACCCTGAGCATCAGTCAGAAAAGTGGTCTAGTGCTGTACCAGCTGTATGTCACAAAAGTAGGTCATGGAGCATTGATGTGTAACCCCTGCTGTTTAATCATCTACCTCCCTTCCAGGGCACACTATTCTAATTACTTCAAGAATTATGCTTTTGTGATGGAGGGGCTATAAAGAATTAAGGGTTCTTCTTTTATCTTTCCCCTTGCTTTGCATAAATGTATCTGGTTGTTCACCTCCACAGAGTCAACACGTTTTTTACTATATATGTATACAGTGTGATGACCTGTAATATTGGTTGTTTAAGCAGTTTTCTGTATGGCATAGTGAGCTATAGTCCTATGTCTCGGTCAATCACTGATCATTTAGCTATTGCTGCAGAAGCTGATGGGTAGTGGGAAAAGAATAAAAGGGCTGAGCCCACTCATATTTCTTAGCATGAAGGGAAGGGGTAGATGCCTGTGAACATATGATCTATTCAGGCTAGTCTGTTGAGATTGGAGAGCCATTGGAGGGTGTTGCCTTACGATGGCTGGGCAGCTGCTTGCTTGTGTCACTCTCAAAAGTGAGTAACAATGTTTGCAATGCCTATTACATGCCCATCCCCAGAGGCATCACTGGGCATGTGTGGGAAAATGGTTTGGTAAAAAGACAGGACCTTGATACCCCATTTGGATAATGGCACCCCTCTCAGTGCATTTGATCCTTGTATCTACGGGAAGTGAATGAACCATAGAGCTTTCAAGTGGGGGGGGAATAAATGGGTCAGTAGAGTAGACAAAGGGAAAGCTCAATGGTAAAGGGGGACCAGAGCCATAAATAAACTAAAATAAAATAAAAAATAGAAACAATTTAGTTAGATAAAGATTAGATAAGGTTATACAAAGAAAAGTTTGTAGGTGAGGAGACCCAAGATACTAAAGAAAGTTCTAGGTTGAAAGTAGTAACTGCAAAGGGGTTATAGCAAAATTTGATCTAATAAAATATTCCAGTAATCAATAAAATATGAATAAGCTTTTCGATTAAACATTAAAAATTTATGAGCTGTTAAGTGCTTAATTGCCATTTGTTTAACCCCCCCCCCACATAAGTAATGTTCTATCTGTCCAGTTTGATGCAATATATAGTTAAATTTTTCATACATATAAGTCATTCTTTGAGTCAAAGTATTGAATATACTTTATTTTCTCAGGTAATTAGTAGTTGTGTAAATAATGGTGTATATAGTTGATTGTTGTTCATTTGGTTGTTTGCAAGTGTAGTATTTCTCAAATGAATGCCTTGACCTCTCATTTTTAACCTTTAGTCAAGTTTAATGTTTTGGGGTTTTCTTTATGTACTTTGTTTTAATTAATAAAATTAATGAAGATTATGGAAAAAAAAAATAACTGCTTAAATGCCTTTTTCATGAATCACACTGGTATACCACAATAACAAATGGCCTACCTTTGTGATTCAACATAACATTTAAAATGTTGCAGTATTCCAGGGAAGGATACCCTAGACATTGAATGCTGTGACATTAGGGAGGAATATACAGGTTCATATTAGATACTTAGTTGAGTTATACATTCAGATTGTAAAATGATATGCTCTTCAACAGCAGTACATATGTGATCATGTAGTGGGGTGCCTATGAAAATTTAGTAGATGCATCTGTGTATCCCACAGGTTAGGTGGTAGGGGATAGCCTATGTTTTTCTTTTTTTAGAGTTAGGGTGGTTGCTCTTGATAAGGGGTCAGAAAGTAAGAGGGAACAGTTCTAGACAATGAGCACATCAGCCCTTGCAGACAGCTGGGGTGGCAGCCCAGGCTAACTTGAACCTCTTTTGTCTTTTTTCAGGTATAATTATATAGAGGAATGTTTTAAGAAAGCCAAGTATTTAATTCCTATTTTCTACCACAGAGTAAAGCTTTTGAACAAATATGTGGAATGGACACTAGGCAATTGTTACAGAAGTCACTGAAGCATAGATTTTATATCTTAAACATATAAGGAAAGGCAGAAACTAAATGGTTTACAAAGTGATGACTGCATCTGTATTCTTAAAGCTGGCGAAGGTGTGGCATTAATGATTTTAGCCCTGAATTCTGTAGTAATAATAAGATGCATGATGTGTTACAAAATGTGGATGAGTATAGAGAAGCATCACAGTATAGTTTATTTAGAAGTTCTAGGCTTATAAATACCCTCATAGATTGGCTTAATAACTGTGACATAACTTTAGAACTGGGTGAAGTATTTTAGAGTTTGGCACCAAAAAGTTAGTGTTTTCTTTTGAGAACCCGGACTTCATAAAAAAAACATTAATGAACCTCTTTTAATACCCATTATTGAATTAAGTGCATCCAAAGCATTAGCTGTATTTATAAAGAAATGATAAATACCTTTGATCTTATCATGAGAAAGTTCGATTTTTAAACAGGCATTAATGAGGTCCTTGGAACTGAGGACAGCGAGTCTTACTAATGACGAGGGACTAGAATACTCTGGCACCAAGTTACTAGACAGTGGAAATTATACAGCGTCTTCGATTAGACTGTTGCCAGACTGTTCAAAAACTCTTAGAAAATAATTATTTTATATCTTAGACAAATATTGCAAACAAATCACAGGTGTAGCTATAATGGGATGCCATGGCCCCCAGCTTTGCCAACCTGATAATGGCTTAGTGGGAAAAACAGTGTGTATACAAGCATAAATGCCAGAAGCTGTTGAAGACGGGTGGCGGAGGGCAAGAAGAGCACTTATGTCCACCTAGTATTTTCAACCAATATCTACACACACATATATATATATATTTATATATATATATATATATATTATATACACATATATATATATATATATATATATATATATATATATATATATATGCAAATGCTAGTCTTATCACAGCAGGATAAAACACTTTTACACAGTTAATCCCTCGGACCTATCAGGTAAAAAACAGTAAGGCTTCTACCAGAAGTTTCCAACTTGGATGCTTTGAATTCCTTGGAAATAAGTTCACTAACCCTGAAATGTTCAACAAAATACAGACAAAAGTGCACAACACAGAAAAACTTTGCATAACTACTAACATATTATAATACACTACTCTCTTCTCATACTGCATTTTTACAGAGAGGCCCCCGAACCAGGAATCAGCAAACTGCAATTAGTATCCAAACAAAGTTAAAGGATCAAGGGTTCACAGATTTATAGGAGGTTACTATGCTAATGGCCATAGGACCTTTACCAGGCTAGCTAGCCATGTTATGCCCATGTTTCCACTGGGCATTTTCCTTTTGCCTAGACTTCTGAGAAATAGATTCCAAATAGTAAAGGGTCCAGCATACATCTATAAACCCATGTAGTAGTACCATAAACACTCTAGAAATAACTAATAAATGAAAGCTATTATATCCTGTGGGATTAAATCCCTCCAAAGACTGCTTCAGTAGTTTCCCATGTATGCACAACCACCAAAATTAAACAGTTCCCCTAATGACAACCCCCTCAGTAGTCTGTCCATGTATGCACAAAAAGCAAATGACATCAAAATGAATAATTTCCCCAAGGTTCCCTTGAGCAGTTTGTCCATGTATGCAAAAACACTAAAATGAAACATTTTCCCAAATGGCCTGTTCAATAGCCTGTCCATGTGTGCACATAAGGAGCAAATGGCATCAAAATGAATAATTTCCCCCAAGGTTCCCTTAATGACTTTTCCATGTATGCACAAGCACAAAAATAAAACATTTCCCCAACGGGTTTTCAGTAGTCTGTTTATATGCATAGTAAGCACAAAATTACATCAGAATGAATAATTTCCCCCAAGGATCCCTTGCGTATTTTGTCCATGTATGCACAAGCACAAAAATAAAACATTTAGCCCAACACATTTTTCAGTGTTTGTATGAGTAAGCACAAACTTACATCAAAATGAATAATTTCCCCCAAGGATCCCTTGTGTACTTTGTCCATGTATGGACAGGCACAAAAATTAAACATTTTTCCCAATGACCCCTTCATTACTTTGTGTAAGCACAAGCAATAAAATTAAACATTTTCTCCAATGACCCCTTCAGTCTGGTTTGTCCATGTTTGCACAAGCACCAAAATGAAACATTTCCCCAAAAAACCCTCTCAGAAGTCTGTCCATGTATGCACAAGCACCACCAAATTACATCAACATGAATTATTTCCCCCAAGGTTCCCTTAATTACTTTTCCATGTATGCACAACTACAAAAATAAAACATTTTCCCCAATGACTTTTTCAGTATAAGTAAAAATAAAATTACATCAAAATAAATACTTCCCCCAAGGATCCTGTACATACTTTGTCCATGTATAGTATCCACAAGCACAAAAATTAAACATTTTTCCCAATGACCCCTTCAGTACTTTGTGTTTGTACAGTCAAACACTGAAATGAAAAAGTTTCCCCAATGACCTCTTCATCACCGTAGCCCCTCCCCAGTGCCTTTACTGACCAGTTACCAAAAAAAATAGAAGATGAAATAGATAAATACTGGCTGCAGAATAAAAACAAAATTACATCAAAATGAATCCTTTCCCCCAAGGATCCCTTACGTACTTTGTCCATGTATACACAAAAATGAAACAGTCTGTTTTATCCTCTGGACAAAATTAATTGCTAGCCCTTGTTTAATTTCTATTTTTAATTAAAGCATTCCACCACGGATGTTAGCTGCCCCCCCCATTCCTGTACTCCCTAACAGCAGTCTCCCTTTGCATGCTGTTTTAACTATTTGAAAGCCCTGCTGTTTTTCTAGTATTACTAAACCCTTTCTCCTATAAATTGTGGTCTTTCTAAATTCCACATACTCCTGGTACAAGTGTTTTTTATTTTATTTCAAAAGAAAGGTATGCAAAACAAGTAAGTTCAAAGTACCTACTGTTTTTTCTGATTGTTTCAGGACATTAGCTGCCCCCCATCCCCCCATTCTGTATTTCTAGCTACAGTCTGTCTTTATATGCTATTTTAATTATTTGTATGCCCTGCTGTTTTCCTACTTCTACTAAACATTTTCTCTTATACATTTTTGTCTTCCTAATTTCCACATAACTCCTTGGTAAAATTGGTTTATTTTATTTCAGTAAGAAAGGCATGCAAAGCAAGCAAGTCAGAGTACCTACTGCCTTTTCTTATTGTTTCTGTAAACTTGCATATCTGTGAAATCAGGGCAAGCCCTTTTCATCATACTGTTGGCTGTCCACCACTTTTCTGGTCTGTTCTGATCCTCCCCCACCCCCACAAGAACAATTACAGCATAATCAGGGCCAGCCCTTTTCCTCATACTATTGGCTATCCACCACTTTTTCTGGTCTATTCTATCCTCCCCGTCCCCCACAAGACCCATTAACCTAGCTTTCTTGAGCTACAGGAGCCAGTTTCCTGGTACTGCTGTAACACTAAGTTTAGTACCCGACCGTGTCTTAGTCCTGCCCTTATTTGAAAGCTTGCCTTTGTTCCTTGCTGGTCCCCACATTTAACTAACTTTATGTCTTACAATTGGCTTCTCAGTAGTCAGATTTCAATAAATAAAGATTGTGTTGGTGCACCATACCCTCGTTAAGCTTACTGATAATTTTATTTGAAGATCCTTACCTGCAGACCTCGGTGCTGCCCCACTGTATTTGCCCTCGTTAATGCTCGGGCTCCTCTGTTCCCATACCCTGACCCCATTTCCCACACACCCCCACTACCCCTAGTCTTACATCTAGCCATCTCCACCCACCAAAACTCCAACCAGTCACAGATTAGACACTCCCTCTCACTACCCTCTATTAACCTATATCAAATTACATCCCCCTCCATATCCCCACCTACAATAATGAAACCATCACATAATCATAGAATAAAAACTATCTTTTCATGCAGTCTCACTGTCCTATTTATCCTAACACTAACCCTCTACCTGACCTCCTACCAAACCACACTAAACCCTACCTATGCTACCTCAACAAAAGATACATCCACTTATATTCCTCATACTCCTCTCTACAGCCAACACATATCCCCAAGCCTATACCATCACACTATGATAGCACCTAACTCACTCATTTTACTCCCAATCATTCATAGGTCACCAACAACAAACACGTATATAGCCATCCTAACTAAATTTTCCAAACTCTTACACCATATAAGCTACCAACTGATTCTAGCAGGAGACATACTCCCAAACCCAGGGCCTACCCTATGCAAACTACCATAGCTAATTCAGCCCTTTCCTCTAGCCACCTACCCACTACTAGACCAAAAAACAGCCTGCTAACTCTGAGCTTAAATATTCGAAGTATTAACAATAAGGTACACTCATTGCATGCACTACTATCCACCTACTCCCGTGATATATTATGTCTGACTGAATCCTGGCTAAAACCCACTAGAGCAGACAGTGAGTTCCTTCCTACTGGATACAATGTACTACACCATGATAGACTGTCAAAAAAAGAGGGAGGGGTAGCATTACTCTATAAAAACACCCTAAATATCACCATTATTAATCCACAAATCCCTTCCTTCAATAACTCTGAACTCCTCCTAGCTAAACTCAAACTTAGCGACAAAAAGTCATTTAACATTATCACATGCTATATGTCACCAAGTAACAACATCCCAACCCTAGAAGCCTTCCTACAATGGACAAGTCAAAACCTGCCCCAGGAAACTATCATCTTCAGTGACATTAATATAGATTGGAACACATGTTCAGCTATTAACCCCACAAACCATATATGCCTCTACATTTTCTCACAAGTCATCCAATCAAGCACTAGACTAGGTAATGCAAAAATCAAAGAGAGCCTCCTAGACTGGATCTTAATAAGTAAGACCAACACCTCTAATAAAGCAGGCATCCTCCTGGATTCCCCTAGCGACCATCAACCCAACTTCCTGCTAAAATTCAAAACCCAGGTCAACCCTACCACCATATTACAAATAACCCATAACACAAAAAACTTTGACCCCAACAAATTCAAACTCGAGCTAAAGAACCATAACTGGAACATGCTAAAAGTACTACATCTAGAAGAAGCCATAATCCATTTCAGTAACACTTTCCTAGAAATCCTAAATGCCCACGCTCCACCCCGGACCACTAAACTTAAAATGAAAACAGACCCCTGGCTTACCAGACAGACTAAAAATAGAATATCAGAAAGGAATAAAGCCTGGTATCACTGGAGAGCCACAAAAACCCCAGCAGCTAAGGAACAATTCCAAAAACGTAGGAATGAGACAAAAAAGCAGTTGTCCTAGATAAAAATAATTATTTCCTACAGCAGCAAAATAAGCATCACAACAACCCCAAGAAATTCTGGGAAGAAATAAATAAACTACTCCACCCTGGCAGACCATCCACCCCACCTCCAACCTCCACTAGTGAAATCACAAATATACCAGGCACATTTAACAAATACGTCATATAAGCTATTTCTAATCTTGTTCAAAAGCAGCCCACATCCACCACCACTAATACCCAGAACCTGTAGATAGACTCAAAATAACCTTCCAATTTCAACCCATCCCTACCAACTATGTCAAAAAGTTGCTATCCAAACTTAAACCTATTACACTAGCAGCTGATAAGATACCTGCTGAATACCTTCAGTTGGCTGCCAATGACTTTGCCTTCCCTATAGCCATCCTTCTAAACAGATCTGTCTCAGAAACCTCAGTACCACCCATCTGGAAGACCTCCTGTATTATCCCCCTCCATAAAGGCGGTACCTCCACCAACCTCACCAACTATCACCCCATAGCCATCCTGCCTCCACTAATTAAAATACTTCAGAAATGTATACACCACCAGCTTATGCCATACCTGCTTAACAATCAACTTCTCTCTCCTACCCAACATGAATTTTGGCCTTCTCATAGCACAACCACCACCCTACTCTCTTTTTGCAAACCTCATCAACCAAAACAAACACACAGGCAGTCTAACCTCTGCCATATTCTTGGACCTATCAAAGGCCTTTGATATGGTCAACCATCTTAAACTAGTACAAGCCCTTACTGACCTTGGCCTTAGTAGCCAAGCATTAGCTTGGTTTCAGAGCAATTTACAGGGAAGACAACAAGCAGTTCAGTGGGATAACAACCTATCCACACTGCTACCCATCACCACAGGAGTCCCACAAGGTTCCATTTTAGGTCCATCCTGTTCTCCATTTTCACCAATAACCTCCACAACATCTGTCAAGCTGTAACAGTTATACAATATGCTGATGACTCAACACTTGTCTGTTCAGCCAATGATCCTCAGAAACTTGTCTCTATAACTCGAAAATCTTTCCATACCACTGAAAACTGGTTTCTTAACAAAAACCTAATACTAAATTCCTCAAAAACTAAACTGCTGCTATTTACACCTAACAAATCTACCACAATACCCAGCCCATTTAATATTGTGTCCAGGGATGGGACTGTCATCTCCCCTGACACTCGCGCTAAATTGCTAGGAGTGACCATTGATGATAACCTCAAGTTTGATTAGCATATAAATCAAATCATTAAAAATATCCACAAAAAATTGGGCAGTCTATATAAAAATAAACCATTTCTAACACAACCTGCTAGGATAACAATTGTTCAAACTCACCTCCTTTCCACACTATTTTATGCCTCACTCATTCTCACCAACTTACCCAAAACTGAAATCAATACCTGTTACAATCAAATTGCAAAGTTTGCTACTGGTGCCCCCTACCGAGCCCACCACTGCCATTCCCCTAAAACAACTTGACTGGCTTGAATTCCCTAATCTCCTAAGTTATCATCAACTTTCCTTTGCCCATAATCTCCTACTACTCCCAGACAAAACTCCAGCTCTGGCCAATCTACTAGAAGCGCAAGCTAAAACTAGACAACTTCGCTCTAGCGATAAAAAATTAATCAAGGTCACCAAGACCAGCAACACAGCAGGGGACTCCCTCTTCCCTAACTACATAGGCAAAATTTGGAACACCCTACCTACTGCTATTACCTTAGCAGGCTCAAAGATTACATTTAAAAGACTCCTGAAAGAACACTTAAAGCACACATGGATATGTACATGTTCCCCACCTGGCTGACCCCCCCCCCACCATCTCCCCTTACTCTTGCCCTCTGACTTCAGCTTCATCCTCAAAAGAATGCGACTTCTCTACCTTCCTTCCAATTCCACCTCTAATTCTAACCCCTTAGTCAATACCCATGTGTCACTGCTAGGACACTCTGTCATCTGTCCACTAGACATTTCTCTTTACACCTCTACTCTCACTCTATACGTAAGCTATTTTTCTTACTTAACCTGTTATCCAATTTCCCATCTCTATCCCTTCTCCTGCTACTGTACTCCTTATTATGTCTAATCTTTGCTTTCTTTGTTGCTATAAGCCCTACTGTGGCTAACTTGCTCACAAGTCAACTGTATAAAGAAAAAATGCAACCTCTACTATGTTCACCATTATATAATGTCTCAACCTAAAACTGTAAAAGGTGTGTTCAGGCTATGTAAATATGTTAAATCTTAAGCTTCAATGCTATGTTACTAGTCAATGTTAAGTTTGGTACTATGTACATTTGAATGCTTCTGTATACACCTTAGATTTTCCTTAAAATTTAACTGTGGAGATTTTCTGCCCAGGCCTCCGTTGAAAATGGACATGCAGTCGGACTTTCCCAGTCAACAAATGTAAAATGAATAAATAAATAATAAATGCACAAGCACTGAAATGAAAAAAGTTTTCCCAATGACCTCTTCAGTGCCTTAAACCCAAAGCCCTCGCCCAGTGCCTTTCCCACCCATTTACCAAAGTCCAAACAAAAAAGTAGAAGATAAAATACTGGCTGCAGAGACTGCAACTGCCTGCAAGAAAATAGTAATATATTTAACATACCACCACCATGGCACTGACAGCAATGGACTTCAATTCTTGTAAGGTCTTTTACTCTTCTTCAACAAGAAAGAAAGAAACAACAAACTTTAATCACTCTCGATGATTGATTGAGGAGTGGAAGGAGGTCTGGCCAGCAGATGATTATATAGCAAGCAGAAGCAGAGAAAAAGCACGGGAGCCCGTAAGGCCACAGAAAGAACACAATGGCTTTAACTGGCAACTTTTACACCTGTGACCTTCCACTGAACTCTGACCAGACTGAACTATTTAGTCAGGCAGGGGGGAGGCAGACCAGTCAGGTGCTTGCAGTTGCAGTATAACCCAGTCCCCAGAATTTAAAGTTGAACCCCCCCCCCACACACACACACACACACACACACACACACACACACACACACACACACACACACACACACACAAGTGGAAGTTAGTCAAGGAAGCCAAGCAGCAGCAGAGGCAGAGCACAACAGTGCAAGCTATCAGATCCTAATCCGATTTTAATAAAGAAAAGAAATTGCCACTTTTTTTTACTAAAATAGAAATTGCAGAACTGTGGGCACTGGGTTACGCTGTGCATTTGCTCATTTATTCATGCAGCTAAGTGCAGCTGAATGGAAATCGCACTGTAGTGGGGATTGGGAAATTTACCCTTTCCTTCACTATAATACAGTCTCGGAGTTTGTATATATAAGTTGGATGCAAAAGTGGAGGGGGGCATTTCCTCCTCGCTCTATGGTTCCGGCGCCCATGTATACGAGTCCTGGCAGTGGTCCAAAATTAATGTATGTTTTCCTTATAGGTGTCATATTTATTTTTGTGAAATAATAATTTTATTACATTAGAATTGTTTGAATATTAATCAGTGTATCTTCTTTTTCTTTCAGATTTGACAAATTTAGATTTGACTGTGTATAAGTTTCCTAACACAAATAGATTGACTACAAAAAATACACAAAAAGAATATTAGTAGAAACATTTATTTGCATTATAATAATGTAAATCCAAATCATATGAAGAAGAGTGCTGGAAAAGGAAAATCAGAATTAAGTAGACATGCAGTAGATGAGGATGTTTTTTTTCCGCTTTCAATTAAAATGCAGCTATTAAGAGATACCAGAGGTTCCATGACAGGAACTAACCTGTTGGCACTAGTACTAATACTGTAAAAAAATGTATGTAGTCTGCATCAGTTTAAATATAAACCATTAATGGTCTATAATGATGTTACTAAGAATAATATGAAAAATATGGAAACTGAGTGATACAGTAGAGCCCAGTGCATGTCCTCCCCGCAGTCGAGTGGCATTCGAAAGACATGCTTGAATGGGCGTGCCTTCATTGAGGGTTGGGCACCTCGGAACCGTAAACATCGACTGCCAATCATTAGCAGACCGGAGTTCCGCTGTGACGACCCCTAACCGGGAAAAGCTGAAAGAAAAACAGCAACAACATACTCATATTTTACATTGTATTGTTTTGGACACGAGAGATAGAAATTTGTTTGGCAACAAAGAATATACTTGGCAAGTTGGCTTAAGTGCTTACTAAATAGGTATTACCCAAGTGATTAATTTTAAATGTGATTTAAAATGCAGGGAGTTAAAACATCATTAATGAGTTTTTGTTAACTCATGTTGAACATATTTTGCTATCAATTGTTTACTGAACTAATTTGTGTTTTAAAGTTACAGTCAGAGGAAGTCTAGGTTTTCTGGTGGAACTGGACAGGAGCAGCTCATCTGATATAATAGGTCTTGAATTCGGTAAAGGCCTGAACCTGGTGCCTCACAGGCAGCTACTGAGCAAGCTAGAAGGGTTAATAGTAACAGGAAAATGGTAGAATTCTTGGAAAAGTGAGATGTGATGTTACAGAGGATGGTGGCTGGCTGTTTAGCCATAACAAGGAAAGCGATTAATTCCACCAAATGTGTGCCGCAGGCGTAGCAGTGAGCACTAAACATACAGTCAGTGTTTTTCAGAGAATACCAAGATTGAGGCTGTATAGTTTTATGGAAATGTGTGCCTTGAAAAGATTCCGAACTGTCTGGATGGGTGACAACTCAGAGTCAATGCAGATGAATGCATACAGCTACACATTCAATATAACAACATAACATTCAGTGTAACAACCCAGCAGAGAAGTACAGCATGGAATGTGGGATACTGGGGCTGCAGAGATAGGCAGACCTAGTGAAGAACTTAGTTATACTGATTAAGCAGTCTGTAGATTACTGTGTTCAGGGACAAGGGAATGAATATCACACACTGTTGGTCACTGGTCAGGATGCAGCTATAGAACGAGTGACAGAAGCTGGACTGAATGACTTTTTGCTAGAAACAGAGTCCTGGATACTATGGGTGCACAATATCATGAAGACAGAAGGAGATAGAAGTTACAGGCAGAAGATCAGAATTTCTTTTTAGACATACAGAGATTTTATTTTGTAACTTGTTGCCAAAGGTGGTGGTGGGATACATTTAAGTGTAAGTAGACTAGTAAAGGAAATAGGAAGGTCAAGGAGAAATAATTACAGGGCTCTAGCTGTACACAGTGCAGAGACTATATAGTTAGCTTCCTTCTGTCAGAAAGAATGTATCTGTTTGCTATGCCTGTGTTACTTATGGCGGTAGGGTTTTACCTGCACTTCTTATGTGTGTGTCAGGAGACCTGAACATACTGAGCAGTTTTTGTCTCATTTTGCATTCTGCTTGGTACAGCTGGTTGGATTGCATAATGAGGTTGTCAATATGCCACCAAGGAAAATGATTCAGTGTAAATGGCATCGGTAACTAGGAGTACAAGGTGAGGTCCATGGTGTATCAGAAAGGTTTGTGATTACCACCCAGCCTTTAAACAGCTAAACGTTTTTGTACAAGTTTCCATTTTGTGTTTGTGAGAATATATTTAAATAATTAACTTTGCCCATCATGCATTTTTCATACAGTTAAGGGCCAGTGACATGAGGAAGGAACTAGGAGTCGGTACCGACACACAAAACACGCACACCTACATTAGCAGCACGATTCTTTATTTATTTACTACTAAATATGAGTTGGTCACAGGCTCATTAATATCAGGTTTGTGTGTTTGAAAATGCTGCCATTACATTACAGTGTTTGAAAATGTAACATTCTGATATCTCCCTCGTCATCTAAGAAGACTGTTTCAACACAAAACTGTGACTGACCAACATGTGACATTAATGCTAAGAAATTTGCAAGAAAGAAGTAGTCATCTCATCATTTGACTGTTTAGTTTGATTTTAAGTTTTTATTGGTGCTTAACAAAACATTTTATATCTATAAATAAAATGTCATGTTATTTATTTATTATAATGCATAAGGACTGTCTTATTTCCTGTCATTTCCTGGTGCAAACCACTTCCTTTCTTGTTTTTTGTATTGCTAACAACTAAGCGTACTTTCACACGTCTCAGCTAAGCTTACTTTCCCACGTCTCAGCTATGCTTGCTTTGACATGTCTAAATGTGAGTTGCAGCATAGGTCTGAACTTGTAATGCTGGGGTACTTATCTGTAGTCCACAGCAATTATTCAGCTATCAAGAAATAAATGTGTCATTGCTGATGGTGTGCTTTTCCTTCCCTAAAAATAGGTTGTTACACCAAAGTGATAACGTTTAACTTTCTAGCTAACGGTGATAACCTAAATTCTGTTTTCTTATGATGTGGTGGTGAGTAGACCTAATTATTAATGACATAATTAGAGTTTATGAAATCAGTAAGGCTTTAGGGTTTCTGATGTTTGCCAAGAGTGCTCCCCTCGACATTCAAAACATTACTTTAAGTGCTCCTGTTTATGGGATCTGTATTTCTTTTCAGTATGTCAAGTTTCTTTTCCATTTCATATTTTTTATGTTGACATAGCAGCTATAAGGGTACAGCATCTACATTATAGTAATGAAAATTTAACTGTTTACATATCCCCTTCACAGACATGCCTTATATTTATCTCAGTTATAATTGCACCCTTTTGTATCTTTTTTATAGTTTGGGACATTCATATTATTTATTTTACATTCTACTGTTTTCTACTAATTGTCCACTCTTTCATTCCTCTTAGGTTTGTTAAAGTAAAATATGCATCATTAAATATTCACGCAGCTACACTTAAAATGGGCAGCATTAGAATGCTTATACTTTAACTGCAAGTTTTAGACAGTGAAGCCTTTCTTTATATCATTACCGGCATATATAGTTGGCATAATTATTAAGGTGTTTAACTTACAGACAGAACGTGCAAGGTTTGATTCTCACATGGGGTAATTGGCTAGGCTTAAAATGGCATACAAGGGCATTTAGCCTATTGCTAATCTATGAACTTATGAACATGCCAAGCTGACAGAATTCTGAAATGCAGCACTTACCCAAGCAATCAGGAGCCATCCTAATACTATAACAGTTTGTAGTGACATGGGTTCAAGAATGGCCATGAACTGTCAGTGGAAAAGGTGGGAGAAAGAGGAATAGCTGCTTTTTTTCCCTTGGTGTGAGTGGAGGGGATAGACTTAGATAAGTGATTCATGTTGTGCATACCCCTGGTGGAGGCCAAATGTGTCAGTTGTGCACATCAAAACCTGACAGTACTCCAGAGGCAGGTATGCATGCACATAAATGCACACTTTGTTGTTGCTTTCAGCTTACACTATGCGTGCACAAAGTAGAAGTCCTGCATTTCATCAACACATAAGTGGTCACCCATTCACTGCCCAATCCCATTTCCCTGAAGTTAAATTTTGTGAATATATTTCCTACTAAACAAAATGATTGCAAAACTGCAATTTGTGCAGCAACTGTTTTCACCATTACAATATGTTTCTTCTTTTTCCCTTGGTTGTAGGATCATGGAGTTAGTATATTTAAGTAAAGGGGGTATGATGAGTCATTGACCTACATGTCTAGAGAGTGGGGGCTTACCTACTGCAAAAAACAATGTTGAATATGTTTTGTTATGCAAAGTTGGTATTTTTTACCAATAGTCTTGGATTGATGAAATTACAATAGACAGGTTCTGAGTCAGTGTCTCATAACAGAGCCACATAAAATATTGTAAATAAAATCATGCCAAATCAAACAAAGGTTTTGTATATGTTTATTGCTGCACTTGTGTTACATACAAAGCATGCCTCAACCAGGTCGATATGCACTCATGCATAAGCCTCCACAGGTACAGTAACACCAACATATGCATCTGTTCCATCAACCTTATTTGGGCATTCATTAAAGGGAGCTCCTGCTTCTTGAACTTAGTGGGCTTCTTTGAGACAGTCAGCAAAGCCTTGGATGAAAAGAAATCCATGCATACAGCCTAATTGGACCTGGCCAAGGCCTTTGACACTATTCTTCACCCAGGCATAGGTTCATAGGTAGGTACTAAGCTATTGGCCCTAGGGCCTATATAAGCCTAGCCAAACGGTACCGTCTTTCGCCACCCAAGAAAAATATTTTCCTGTGCCCCTGTCGAGCAGAGCCACAGAAGTGATCCCTGGGGTGAATTTCCTATCTCCCATCCAATCATCAAGATTTTTCTTGAAGAGTGCTAATGAGGAGCTTTTTTTCATATAAGTGGGTAGTTTGTTCCAGAGTATGGGAAGTCTCTGGGACAGGAATCTATTCCTCCAGCATGTTCTGTTATTTGTGTTGACAAGGTTTAGGTCCCTAGAGCATATAGCTAGGTGGGACTGGGATTTCTTTACGTGGAGCATGTCCAACAGCTCTGGGTTTGACATAGCTTTGTATGTTAGGCAGAGATAGCCTCTGAGTAGGCGATATGCAACGGAGTAAAGCTGGAGTTTGTTGAGATGGTCTGCGTAGGGCATCTTGTTTGAGGCCGATAATCCTCTTTCTGAGGTATTTCTGCAGCCTTTCCAGTTGTTGCAGATGTCTTGTGAGGTACATACCAAAAGGGGCGTTGTACTCCATAATGGGTCTAATGAGTGATGAGTAAAGGGGAACAATGACCTCTTTTTTCCTGGATGAGAAACCTTTTGTGATGTGGTGTGCCACTTAGAAGGAATTCCTGACTACTGTGGCGATGTGATTATCAAAGGAGAGACTACTGTCCACCTGTGTCCCAAGGTCTCTTATCACACTTTTGGTGTTAAGTAGACTACCGCCTATGTGGCAGTTCATGGGTACAGGGTTTTTACCAAAAGGGATGACAATGCACTTTTTGGCATTGAGCTTGAGGCCATGGCTTTGACACCAGGCATCTGTCTCAGTGAGGCCCTTTTGTAGGATGTCCATATCGTTAGGAGTTTTGATTATGGCTCCTAGTTTGCAGTCATCTGCAAACTTTGTTAGCCAAAGACCTTCTGTGTTAGCCTGTACTTCAGAGAAGTAGATACCAAACAGGAGAGGACTCAGGACTATACCCTGTGGTACTCCACTTGTCACTGGCCTGAGGTTGGATTTAGAATCTGCTACTTTCACAGTGTGGGTTCTGTCAGTGAGCCAGTTGGCAACCCATCTTGTGACATAGAGATTTATACGTAGTTTAGTGAGATTATCTATAATTTCAGCATGGGGATGGTGTCAAAAGCCTTGGCAAAATCTAGATAGGCTGCGTGAACCACCTTACCCTCATCTACGGCTTTGGTGACCGCTTCAAAGAAGTCTGTCAGGTTTAGGAGACATTATCTGTCTTTTACAAACCCGAATTGGGTTGGTCCAGAGTTTGGAGATTACAATGTCATTGTTTATAAGTTCTATGATGATACATTCCACAGCCTTGCAGACCAGGCTTGTCAGGCTAATGGGGTGGTAGTTCCCGGGGTCTGTGGTGGCTCCCACATTGTGGAGTGGGTTAACCGTTGTTGTGCGCCATTCACTGGGCACAAAGCTTGAGGTGAGGCTATGATTGAACATGATACTTAGCTGGGGTGACAGTTCGTTCTGTAGTTCATGTAGAACGCAGCCTGGGATGTTGTCCGGTCCCATGGATGCTGTGTTCTTGGCTTTGGAGAGTGTGATGTTCTTCATCTCACATTGCTGCAGTCCTAACACTTGGGGTAGTCCGCTGTCCCTCGGTCGGCCCGAATATCAGAGTATAAGGCTGACGTCGGTCAAGGCGCATTTGACTGACATCAGAACGTCAGGGTACAAATGCGCATGACCGACGTCATATCCTCAGTCTTTTTTGCCGCATGGTCCGATGCAGAAGCAGTGTTGCAAGTGCCGTTCGGCGTTCTGAAATTTTTCAATGAGTTTCAGACCGAAGTCAGAGTTGGTTAAGTACCCGCTAGAATATTTTGTTTTTTTCTTGCCTCAGTGGGTTACCGGATGTCAGAAAAAGTGAATAACTGTATTTCTTGTGGGAAACAGATACCGCATAGGGATTACCATAATTTGTGTATACCTTGTTTGGGACCTGAGCACGACGTTGTTGGGTGTCGCTTTTGTGCTAGGTTCAATAAACGCACTATAAAGCGAAGGTTGGATTGTGCCAGGTTGGTCTTTGGGAAGCGGTGCAATTACAATATGCCGCCAGATGCTCCGGCCGCTACCTCAAAGAAGCGCAAGGACAAGGCAGTTAAACCTAGGTTAGAGGAGTCGTCCAACCAGACGCCGGTTCTTTAGAGCGTCAGTGGAACCGGTGGTTCTCACGGAGGCCTCTCTGGAGTCCCAGGGAGAAACTGTGTTTTTACAGGAGGTGGCCTCCGAGGAGGCAGGTCAGGCTGTAGGGCTTCTCAGATAACTGTACTCCCTCCCTTCCTAAGGTGTCTAGGCCCTCTTTCTGCTTCCAAGGCTTCTCCTAGAGGCAGGTCTAGTTTTGCTTCTGTGGGTGTCACTCCTAGTTCTTCAGGTTCTGTGCCCAAGAAGCACATGCTTAAAATGGCAAAAGATTTAATTACTTTAATTAGAGGCTCTATGCCCCCTCCTGATAAGAGGCCTGGGATGGAACCTGTGTTGGGGGATTATGAGCAGGCTTCGGATGTGTCTGAGTCTTCGGCTGAAGACTTGCAGGAGTATTCTCATTATTCTGATTCTGATGTGGATGATTCTACTCCTTCTGCTTCTCCTCCTGAGGATTTTTCTTTTTCAGAGACCCTTCACTCCATGAGAGAGCATTTTAAATGGGAAGGTCAGGATTTCTCTGATTCCAGGAAAGGCTTAGGGAATTTTTGTTTTTACCCCAGCATAGGCCTTTAGCTATACCTCCTGTTCTGAATGTGGTGGAAGATGTGTTTGCAGAGGCTTCTCTTAATCCTGATTCTTTGCCTCCTGCTCCTGTTAAACCAGATAGGTATTACAGGGTGCCTGAAGCTCATAAGTATCTTTTAAGAGTCCTAGGGCAGACCCAGAAACTGTTAGCCAGGGGCCTAAGGGTGTTAAGGCTTCTGTTGTCAAGAATCCGGTTCCTGCAGATAAAGAGGCCAGGGCCTTGGATAGATGGGGAAAGAAAGTTTATACTTCTTCCACTCTAGCCATGAGAGCTTTGAATTGCCAGTTTCACATGTTGAAATATCAAAATTATCTCCTTTCACAGTTGAAATCTAAGGTTGATGCTCTGGCGGAAGGTATTGATTGTAAAGAGTTACAAGATTTAGTGCATGTTTCTGAACAGGTGGGTAAGCATTCTTTGCAATGTGGTTTTGATGCTGTACAGGCCTCGCCTAGGGTGGCTGCCACTGGGTCAGTTCTTCGCAGGCATGCCTGGCTGAGGGATCAAAATTTATCTGACCATGTTAAAACTAGGATTTTGGATGCCCTTTGCAATCTGATGTCTTGTTTGGTTCTCCTGTTGAGGCAGTTTTAAAGAAAATGGAAGACAAGGCTAAGTCTATGCAGACTGTTAAAGATTTTTTGCAGGTTCAGCCTCCAAAGTTTAGTAGAAATTGGCCTACTAAAGGGTGGACGTATCCTTCTTATGATTCCCAGTCTAGGGGTAGATCTAGACGTGGCAGGGGCAGAGGTCAGGGCTCTTTCAGGCCTAGAACAGGGAGTTCTCCTGCACAGTCTTCGGGTGAGGGCAGGGGTCAGTCCTTTCGTAAACAGACCCAATGACCTACCTTTTCAGCTGCCAGAGCCTTCTCGCCTGGCAGCACTTTTGGGAGGAAGGTTGGCACTTTTCGAAGAAAATTGGAGTTTGATTACCCAAGACAGATGGGTACTGGATATCATACATCACGGTTACAGGTTTTATTTCCATACCTTGCCTCCTTTCAAAAGCATGCCAGACATTCCTCCTCAACAAAGAATAGAGGCTCACAAGCAAATTTCTCTGTTACTCCAAATAGGGGCCATACAGCCGGTTCCTATGCCAGAAAGGGGCCTAGGATTTTATTCTCGCCTGTTCCTTGTGCCAAAAAAGGGGAACACGTGGAGACCAATTTTGGATTTATCTATCCTCAACACTTATCTGGACATTCCCAAGTTCAAAATGTTGACGTTACAACAGCTTTTACCTCTACTGGGCAAGGATCACTGGATGGTAACTTTGGATCTCAAGGAGGCTTACCTTCATGTTCCTATCAGGCTAAGTTGCAGGAAGTATCTGCGCTGACTGGGACTTCTCACTATCAGTTCTCTGCATTGCCCTTTGGCTTATCTACTGCGCCCAGAGTATTTACGAAAGTTCTGGCTCCAGTGATAGCTTTCTTCAGGCTAAAAGGAATACAAATCTATCCTTATTTGGACGATTGCCTGATTCTGGCTCAAGGAAGGGACGAGCTTCTTTGTCATTTGGAATATGTGATAGCAGTGCTAAGATGCCTGGGGTATTCTGTGAACGAAATAAAGTCCAGTCTAGTACCCTCTCAAGACATGTGCTTTCTGGGTGTAAGACTGAATACAGCATCCCAGATGGCCTTTCTAACTCCGGACAAACAAAAGAATCTTTCCCTTTACTTCCATCATCTATCTCTTCAGTCCGGGCTGACTGCAAGGACAGTCCTTCAAGCCTTAGGGTTCATGGCATCTTGTATTCTGGTGCTTCCCAATGCCAAACTGCATATGAGGAAGTTGCAATGGTATCTCAAAAATGTATGGACACAGCACTGCCAGCATCTGGACACTGTCATTCAAATAATACCTTGCATTCAAAAGGAATTTTTGTGGTGGGCTCAGGAATGTCACCTAAACAAGGGACTCTCTGTGACCCGGCCAGAGGCGAGTCAAATTTTAACGACAGATGCCTCAGACAAAGCTTGGGGAGCTCATCTAAACGGACAGTGGATACAAGACAAGTGGCCTGTCAGACTACAGCATCTACATATCAACTTGAAGGAGATGTTAGCAGTCCAGTTTGCATTAATAGCTTTCAAGGATTTACTTCTTCCAGGGCAGGTGTTGATTCTAACAGACAACACAACTGTCATGTGGTACATCAACAAGCAAGGGGAACACATTCTTATCCTCTATGCAGGCAAGCAATGATTTTGTGGGAGACTGCTCTCAGTTTACAACTAAGTCTTCAGGCAAGGTTTCTGCCGAGCACAGAACTCCTTAGCAGATGTGTTAAGCAGACAAATCATGGATCCCCACGAGTGGAAACTGGATCTTCATGTATTTCAGAAATTGACAGTGTCCTGGGGAACTCCAGACATAGATCTGTTCGCTTCTCCACTAAACCACCAGCTGCCAAAGTTTTGCACAAAGCGGTTTCATCCCACAGCTTGGAAAGTGGATGCTCTTTCTTTCAGTTGGAAAAATCTTCATGTGTATGCCTTTCCACCTCTGCCTCTTCTCCCAAAGGTACTTCTGAAGGCCAGACAGGACAAGCCAAGGATGATTTTGATAGCTCCAGATTGGCCTCGACAGCACTGGTACCCATTACTGAGAAGTCTAGTACGGAAGCCTCCATGGCCTTTGCCTTTGATTCCACATCTGTTGTCCCAGGAGGACAGTCATTTGCTCAATGTCAAACTTCACTCTCTTCACCTAACAGCATGGCATATTCTGTTTTAAACCATAGAGGGTCTCAACTTCCACAACAAGTTTTGAATGTGATTTTGGAAGCTAGAAGGCCTAGTACAAGGAAAGTGTACGCAGATAAATGGAAGAGATTTTTATTTTGGAGTGCAGCTAAGGATTTGGATGTTTCTGAGCCTGATTTAAGTGTGGCTCTTCAATATCTTACTGAGTTATTGGACAAAGGTTTGTCCTTCTCTTCTATTAAGATTCATGCTGCAGCAATTTCAGCTCACTACGACTGTGACCCACCATTGTTTTCTCATCCTTTGTTCAAGCAATTTCTTAGAGGGGCAAAGAATATAAGACCCCCACTGAGGGCTCCTACTCCTGCTTGGGATCTCAATTTTGTGTTGGAGAAACTCACTCTACAACCTTTTGAGCCTGCAGCTACTGCTGAGTTGAAATATTTGTCATGGAAGACTGCTTTTTGTTGGCCATTACCTCTGCAAGAAGGGTTTCTGAATTGCAGGCCCTTATGGCAGTTGAGCCTTTCTTAATTTTCCATAAGGATAGGGTATCTTACGCACTAATCCTTCCTTTATGCCTAAAGTGGTTTCTAGTGTGGCTTTAAACCAAACTATTCATTTGCCTACTTTTATGCAAATCCCCAAACTAAAGGGGAAAAGATTTTGCACACTTTAGATGTACACAGGCAGTTGCGATATTATTTGGACAGAACTAAAGGGTTCAGACAATCTCAGCAGTTATTAGTTTCTTTTGCTTTGTGCTCTCAGGGCAAGCCCGTGTCAAAACAAACTATTTCTAAGTGGATTGGATTTTGCATTGCTTTCTGTTATTCCCATCATGGCAAAGAGATTCCAGCTGGGATTAGGCCTCATTCCACTAGGGCTACTGCCACTTCAACAGCTTTTGAGGGGGTGGCTACTAAGGATATTTTGGAGGCAGCCACTTGGAGTTCAGTGCATACCTTCTCTAGGCATTACCACCTTCCACTGTACTCTAAATCCAGGGCTGGTTTTGCCACTGCTGTGTTGCAGGGCATTTTGGCAGCTCCTGCTTCATTATAGTTTAGCCATCCTCCCTTACCTCTGCTTTGGGATTCTACCCAAGTGTTAGGACTGCAGCAATGTGAGATGAAGAACATAGTACAGTTTTGTACCTACCATAAATGTAGATGTTCGAAGATCCACATTGCTGCAGTCCAATTTACCCTCCCTCCTTCCCCTCTGTAGTTTGAGGTGGTTGTGTGGGTTGGGTTATCCATCTGAGGTATAATTGTATATATTGTATATATTGTACATATTTTTGGTGTTAGGCTGGTTGGTTGTTTAGTTGTTGTCTATGGGTTTTGACCTTTCTTTTTAGGGTCTTCTGACATCTGGGGCAAGAAAAGACTGAGGATATGACGTCGGTCATGCGCATTTGTACCCTGACGTTCTGATGTCAGTCAAATGCGCCTTGACCGACGTCAGCCTTATACTCTGATATTCGGGCCGACCGAGGGACAGCGGACTACCCCAAGTGTTAGGACTGCAGCAATGTGGATCTTCGAACATCTACATTTATGGTAGGTACAAAACTGTACTTTTTTTACCTGTGCAGCCGTGATTACAGGAACTTTGCATTCTTCCGGTGTAGAGATGGGCCCTTTAGGTGGTGAGAGAGGGGTAAAGTTAGCACTGAACCTATCTGCCAGGATGTTGGCAATATCAGTTGGTTTTGTATATTTAGTGCCATTGTGTTGTAACTCAGAGCAGATCTGAGTGTTCCCATTGAGATTCTTGACATATCTATAGAATGCTTTGTGGTTGTCTTTAGAATCAGTGATGATTTTCTTTTCGTAACTTGCTTTGGAGGATTTATGAGGGCTCTCAGCTTCTTACTGAGACTGACGAGGGAGTTCCTCAAATCATGGGATTTACTCTTTTTTGCAACAGTTTCTTTCTTCTGTTGTAGAGTTTGTTTATGGCAGGGGGCCACCAGATTGGCTTCCTTTTTTTGGAGGATAGCATCTTGGTTCTTTTAGGGATTGCATGATCCATGCACTCGCGTAAGTGCTTATAAAGTGCATTTGTATAGGATTCAGCAATCGTACCTCTATTGTCCGTCAGTATGGGTGTCATGAAGTTTGCCTCTTCTGTCTTAAAAAGTGTTAAGTTGGCTTTGGAGAAATTTTTTATGGTGGTTTCCTTAATGGGGGGTGGGGGTGGGATGTGGATGTCTAGGGTGATTAGCTTGTGGTCAGATCTGACCAACAAGGAATTGACATCTGGTGTGGGACACCGGTTGCCTATGTTGGTAATGACCAGGTCTAGGATATTGCTGCCCATGGTGGGGGTGTGGATAAGTTGATCCAAGGCATTGGAATTTATGAATTCCAGAAAATGTTGAGCACAAGAGTTGGTACATGAGTAGTTTTCTCAGTTAATGGTGGGGTATTTGAAATTGCCCATTATTAGGGTGTTAGGTTGTACCCTAATATTTTCCAGTGTATTAAGAAATGAGGACTGGGAATCCTGGGGCATGGTGGAGGATCTGTAGCAAGCTACAGTTTGGATTGTTTTCTTGCCCAGAATTAGTTGAGCTTGGATAATCTCGGATGCATTATGCTGAGCAACTACCCTGGAGATGTGGATATCCTTAATGAATATGGACACGCCTCTGCCTTTAGTGTTTTGGTCTAGGTTAGGTGGCTGAAAGGTATGGTATGAATTATAACCTGGTAATGCAGGGGTACTCTCTGGAGCCTTGAACCAGATCTCTGTCACTGCACAGATGTCGATGTTCTCCATTTTAAGGAGTGCCTCGAGTGAGTGCATTTTGAGGTTTAAACTTCTAGCATTGAGTAGCATTACCCTCAGATTTTGCTTGTTTGTACCTGTTATAGTGGTGAATTTGTCATTTGAACCTTGCCTAAAAAAGGCACTATAGGGGTTGCAAGAGCCTTAGCCAGTATCTGGAATCCCAAGAGTAACAGGTGCAGGCCATCTCTGGCAAAGCATTCTGGTTTGTCAATCATGGCATCCCAGGCAGACCGATACTGGATCCCCTTAGAATGACACCAGAAGCTTAGACAATTGTTGAAGTCAATCATTTTGTCCTTGTACTGTGGTATCATTCTGGGTGATGGCAGGATGCTACTCAGGGCTAGGGTCATACTTGCCTGGGCTACAAGATCGGACAGCTCCTCCAAGTCTCTTTTCATGTAGTCCAGGGAGGTACATCTCAGGTCATTCACACCAACATGGACAATGACAGAGTCATATTTGTACTTGTTGTGGAGTGACCTGAGTGTGTGCATTATGTGACGGATCCTGGCACCTGACAGGCAGCTGACAGTAACTTTCTCCTTGTTTAGCTTGGTGAGTGGAACATCAGTGTACCTGACTATAGAGACACCTATGACTAGAGTTTTCGGTACGTTGTTATGCCTTAAGGGCTGTGGTTGAGTGGCACACTGAGTTTGTGGGCTATGTGTCATTTGGGTTGTGTTGGGGGATGGAGGTTGTTTGCTTTTCTGCTTTGGAGGTCCCTGTTGCTTGGGTAGATTTTTATTGAGAGCCTCCGCAAATGTAGGTTTGTGTTTTATGGTTCTATGTGTGTGTTTTGGTGGTGTATGTTTTGAGGGACTATGTGATGAGTGTGGTGTGGTGCAAGTGTTTACCTTCTCCTCTTGACTGTCTAATCCAGTCTTAGGTGAAGAGAGCTTTGCTTCCATTTTGGCTATATAAGTGCATCTCTCACAGGTTGAAGTGTTGGGTGATAGGAGGAGAGGGTTGTCTGTGTACATGAGGCAATTGCTGCATTGCCCCAAGATGCCCAGATTCATCAGGTAGACAGGAGAAAACACTGGGAGCTGACCCTTAGACATGCCTGGATAGGTGCTTATTTGTTAAGTACTAAAAACTATTTTCCTTTAGACAAGTGAGGAAAGTTGAGTGCTGTAGTAATTTGTAGCTTATTTAGTGCTTACTATGAGTTCTGAACAAGTGCTGAGCTCAAACAAACATATTTGAGTGCTGAAACTAAAAAACTGGCTACTTCTAAGAAACAAAATTAAGCTAGAATGCTTCCCTCCAACACAGAAAGGCTTGGGGGCTCAGAAGTTTACAAACAGTCCTGGATACATACAGCAAATCTGTATCTGGACTAGACGACTTACAGGAAAGGCAGGAAACAAGCTTAGAAAATTTTTTAAAGTGGAAAGGAGAAAGGAGGAGCAGAAACTAACTGGTTTGGCCTTCTCAAATGTTCTCCCTGGAATAGGTAGAATGAGGTAATGACACTAGACTGGGAGGAGTGTCCCAGATCAAATTTACAGTAGGGGTGGGCAACTGCAAAACCACCAAGTATAAAAACAGGATACCAAGAAGGAGGGAGGGTGGGAAACAAAAATCAGAACAAACAAACCCAACCAGATGCTTAACAATTGTAGAACATTTCTAGTCAATACCTCACACACAGTGAAACTAGCTAGAAAAGTATATGCAGACAATAAAAGTGCTATAAATAACTAATAAAAATAAGCAAAAAAAACAGGATACTTAATGTTATACATCACAGATCAGTTTGCTCAGTGCCCTTCCTCCAATTAGCTCACTGTGAAAGGGCAGAAACACTCACAAGTTAACTTCTTAAGTAGCAAAGTTGAAACCTGAAACAACTTTAAAAAAAGCTCGAAAGAACCAGTAAGGTGCTTACTCCAAGCTGTAGTCCTGGTAACCTCACTCAGCCAATGACCATAAACACTTCACTCTTACTGAAATGCTTTATTGGCTTTGGCTAAACTAAGATGGTCTGGAACATGCTCAGACACACAGCCTCTACCAACAAACAACTAGGCCCAAAACACAAGCCTGAATATGGACAATGCTACAACTACCCACACTACTTAGGTAGAAAAACTGCACAAATGTTTAAACTGATAAAGGAACAAGGAGACTCTAGAGAATGCTCACCCAGCTGGAGATCAACCCGTATATTGTCAGGTGGGTTGTAAATTGGCTCACCGATAGAACACACGCAGTTAAAATAGGTGAGTCTACCTCCACCAGCAGACCCATAATCAGTGGTGTTCCACAGGGATCTGTGCTGGGCTCCTATTGTTTGGAATCTACTTCTTGGATGTACAGGCTAAAACAAAAGACCTGTGGCTGACAAAGTTTGCAAACTGGGTGCAGTCGAGTCCCCAAACTATGTCAACATCCTACAAGAGAGACTCACAGACAAATGACAGGGTCCAAAGTCATGGGCTAAAACTCAATGCAAAAAATGCATTATCATCCCCTTCAGCAAGGGCAACATCCCTGTAGATTACCACATTAATAACAATACCCTAAGCACACAGTCAGTGGTGAGAGATTTGGGCCCACAGGTTGCCAGCAACCTTTCCTTTGACCACCACATCTCCACAGTGATAAGAAAGGCTTTCTGTGTCATCCACCTCATAAGTAAGGGCATTGCATCCAGAATAAAAGAGGTTATAACCCCCCTGTACTCCTCACTCATTTGGGCCAATAATATAGTACAGTGCTACCTTTGGTATGTACATTACCAGGCATCTGCAGCAACTGGAAAGACCTCAAAGTTTTCTTATAAAGAAAATGCAGGATCTTCAGGATATGCTGACACACTAAAATCACTATCACTGTACCCTGTGTCTTACTGACTACTCAGAGGTGACCTCTGCCTTGCATAAAGCAGTCTCAGATCCTGCACTAATGGAAATGCTGCACATTCATAAATTAAATGATATAAGATGCATTCACCCAAGGAAACTCGACCTAGTATGTGACATCAGCAGGACTTGCTGGAGAGGCAAATATGTCTCACAGAGGTTACCTCTCCTCTGGAACAAACTTCCAATTCAGGTGAAGCAGAGTCCCTCGCTGACCCTATCTAAGCATAATTTGGATGACTAGATGGGAAACCGCAAATTCACCCCTGGAGTTTCACCTGTGTCTCTCTTGGACAGAGGCAGTAGTTGTTAACTTAGTTTCACTTAATACCTTGATATTCTTGGGAACAGAGGCTGTACTTGGCTAGGCTTGTAAGGGCCCTAGGGCCATTAGCATAGTAACTTTCTATAATCTTATGTTTACTTCAACAGTAGAACACTAGTTCATACAGTGTAACAGTAGCAGTTGCATATAATTACACACACACACACACACACACACACACACACACACACACACACTAATAAGCAATCCTGTCATCCTAAATCTAACTTAGTCTCATTAGAGGTAAGTGCTAATGAACACTGGATGCATGATGTAGTAAGATGCATAATAACTGCAATAAAAATAACACTCTGCATAAAGGATACTAACTTCTCATCATAATTTACAGTTTATGTATAAAATATGTATTGTATGGATGTGAATAACATTCAGCATAAAAAAAAACCTTCCCTCATAACTGACATAGGCAGCAGGCCCCTTTTCCTCATTATTACATGGGGTTAGTGTCACCAAGAGCCAATGATGTTCATCATGTTTCACTGTTGCTGTAATGATTCTATGAGATATCCTTGCTGTGGTAGCCCTTGGACAACCTGAACACCAGAGACATTTTCTCCTCCTCCTGGTCCAGCAGACACCCTTGACCTGACATCAGGATGCCTGGGTATAAGGGGTCATCAGCCAGCACCATGTTATTACTTCTTTCTTGCCATTAAAACCTGAAGTATCCAGTGTTGTAGAGGGCATTGGTCAGTCTATATACAAACATTCTTTAAAGCTAAGTGCACCACTGGGGAAACCTTTTCTTGTTTCCATTGCATTTTACTATTAGATATTCTCCAAGCATAATACCTGTCTTTAGAGTAGAAAACAAGTTTCACACTGAGACCATTATGCTGTTTGACTATTTGCCTGGGCACAGAACACAGCATGCCAAATTGCACCCATTGTGCTCATTTTAATAATCAAACTTTCAAGCATAGGGCTGAACCAGTTCTTAGACAAGAAAAAAAGAGCATCAGGGACATTCACACAGTATAGCATCTACCAGAGCCACTGACTTTGATCCATGTCATAGATGTAGAGAGAAGCATCCGAAGCATGTATGGGTAGCAGAAAACATTTCACCATCCCCCAGTCTATCCTGGCTCATGTTTGTCGAGGTAGAGGAGACACTTTTGCAGTCCCCCTCCAGTGACTCTGTGTGTGTGGCTGAGGCCTCTACTCAGACCCTTTTGGAGTCCAACATGCCAGCAGCCCCATTCGCATGAACAAGAGTCAAAAAACTTGGATTTTTGATTTTAACCAGGGCCTCTTTTCTAGGTCTTCAGAGGGGGAGGGCAAAATCCATCCACTTCAGAGATGAGTCCTCAGTGGATCAAGCACAGACTGAAGCTGCCTGCCTATGGCCTGGTCCTACTACACCCAACTCCAGACCCAGACTCAAACCTATGGACATGTTTAAAAGGACTACTTCCAGCTAGCCTCAGCCAAGGCCTTCTGGTTCCCAACCCCTGTCAGATATGCTAGCAGGAGCTACTGAGACTGTCTCAGGATCTCATTCAGATTGTGAAATCTAACCAGCACAGTCCTGTTAGAACCCTTGCTACTGGATCATCTCCTGAGAAAAGAAAGCAGGACACTCTCCACCCCCCCGAGTCCTATGACTCCGATGAGGATGAATTAGCATAAGTTGACCAAATTTCTGTTAGTTCATATACTGATTCAGAGTCTGATGTTAATTTTGCCTCAGTTTCACTACCTGAGGACTTCCCTTTTGGGGAGACACTACATAAAAATGAGGAATTATTTATTTCCACTGGGAAGCTCAGAACTACCCTCAGTCTAGGAGGAGAATTTTTAAAACTACCTGAGTATAAACCACTGGCCATTCCTTCAGTTGTAGAGGTAGTGGATGATGTCATTCTTGACTCTTCCCTGCAACTTGTCTCCCAATAACCTGTTCCTAGGAAACCAGACATTTTTTTATCAGGTTCTGAATTTCTATAAATACCTGTTTAGAAACCCTGTGGTCGATTCTGAGGTGGTGTGCGGGTCCCAAGGGAGAAACTGGCAGTACTTCTAGGAATCCTTTGCCAAATTAAAGTGAAGGAAGAACCCTTCATAGATTTGGCAAAAAAAGTATACCCTTCTGCATCCCTGGCCATGGGAGCTCTCAATTGCTTGTTCCATCTGGTTATGTTCCAGGAAAGCCTTCTGGCCAAATAAAGAAAAAACTGAAGGGAATAGAAGATAGAGGTCTCTCAAAAGAATTGCTGATTCTTTACAACTGCTGTTCCCAGGTTGCAAAAGATTCATTGCATTGTGGCTTTGATGCTTTAGAAGCATAAAGTATGGAGCTGCCCTTGGGTTAGTCATTCACAGGCATACTTTTATAAAAGGATAGTCTCTCCCAGGTCATGTTAAGCCTGAACTCCTGGATGCACCTCTGCCTCTGGACAAGGAGTCTTTGTTTGGACCCAATGCTAAAGCAATTTTTAAAAAAAATGGAGGATAAGGCTAAATGTATGCAGACTGCAGAAGACTTTTTGCAGGTCCAGCCTCCAGATTTAGCAGGAATTACTCCACCAAATCCTCATCCTTTTCATCCTCTCAATCCAGACAAAGAAGGAGAAGGACAGGCAACAGAAACATAAAAAAGATAACTAGACAGGGGTCCAGCAGGGAGCAGCCATAACTCATGCTACTAGACAGGGGTCCAGCAGGGAGCAGCCATGACTCAAGTTACTAGACAGGGGTCCAGCAGGGAGCAGCCATGACTCAAGCTACTAGACAGGGGTCCAGCAGGGAGCAGCCATGACTCAAGCTACTAGACAGGGGTCCAGCAGGGAGCAGCCATGACTCAAGCTACTAGACAGGGGTCCAGCAGGGAGCAGCCATGACTCGAGCTATTAGACAGGGGTCCTGGAGGGAGCAACCATGACTCAAGCTACTAGACAGGGGTACAGCAGGGAGCAGACATGACTCAATCTACTAGACAGGGGTCCAGCAGGGTGATTCAAGCTACTAGACAGGGGTCCAGCAGGGAGTAGCCATGACTCATGCTATTAGACAGGGGTAGAGCAGGGAGCAGCCATGACTCAAGGTACTAGACAGGGGTCCAGCAGGGAGCAGCCATGACTCAACCTACCAGCCATGACTCAAGCTACTAGACAGGGGTCCAGCAGGGAGCAGCCATGACTCAAGCTACTAGACAGGGGTAGAGCAGGGAGCAGCCATGACTCAAGGTACTAGACAGGGGTCCAGCAGGGAGCAGCCATGACTCAACCTACCAGCCATGACTCAAGCTACTAGACAGGGGTCCAGCAGGGAGCAGCCATGACTCAAGCTACTAGACAGGGGTCCAGCAGGGAGCAGCCATGACTCAAGCTACTAGACAGGGGTCCAGCAGGGAGCAGCCATGACTCAAGCTACTAGACAGGGGTCCAGCAGGGAGGAGCCATGACTCACGCTACTAGACAGGGGTCCAGCAGGGAGCAGCCATGACTCAAGCTACTAGATAGGGGTCCAGCAGGGAGCAGCCATGACTCAAGCTACTAGACAGGGGTCCAGCAGGGAGCAGCCATGACTCAAGCTACTAGACAGGGGTCCAGCAGGGAGCAGCCATGACTAAGGCAGGCACCTACCTGTTCTCACCCCCCCCCCAAGTGCCACCCCAAGGTTCTCCTTAGCTGTTCCCTTCACCCTACCTTATCCAGCATCTCCAAAAATTGGGAGAAGGTTTTCCCTATTATACAGACAAAGAAAGAACATTACACAGGATAAATGGGTATTAAACATAATCAAACCAGGCTATAAACTGCAGTCTGTCTCTCTCTCAAAACCACAGCAAAAACAAAGAATACCACTGTTGTAAACTGTGCTTCTGTAAAATCCAATACAAACAAAAGAGAAAAAGAGCATGGTGATGTCCAACCTTTTATTAAAAACAATAACCAGCAAAGCTTTCGGGTTTCCCCTTCCTCTGTGCTTACAAACTAAAAACATTTCATTTAATTTAAGTACAAAATGTTAAAAGTCATATGGTACAGCCAACCAAAAGAACAACACAACTAATCAGCTTCAATTGATATCAATTAATAACACTTCTCCTAGAGAACAATTGATGTAGGCACACCCCCCACACAGACACCCACACACCCACCAACACACACAGGCACACACCAAAACACATCAAAATACATTCAATAAACATTTAAATAAAAACCTTCATCAATATTAATGCAATTTATATTGTCTCTTTATTAAGACAGGTTTTAGACTAACCTGATTATTAATACCCAGATATGTATCTGCCTGCAGTCTAATTATCCAAGAGTATTCAGCATTTTCAAGGAAGTTGTTGATCTCACCCCACCCCCCCCATTTTTATATATTGTTCTAATAACTCTAAATTTAAACTTATGGTCAGTGCTTTCTGCTATGTGGTTAGCTAGTGCATTTGTATGTATACTTCTCCTAATCTCAGATTTGTGTTCTATTACATGATCCTTTAATTTCCTAGTACTTTTGCCTGCATAAAATGACGGACATTCATTACATGTAGCCAAATAAACTATAAATGTGGTATTACAGTTTGCATAACAGCTAAATTCAAATACCTTCTTAGTATTTGGGTGAATATGTTTGATAGCTGTAATCACATCATCACAATAGCTACAGCTGCAACATGGGCATGTGTCCTTCTTGTTGGTCATTATACTAATATTACTTCCGTTCAACTTAAAATCTTTGAAACATAACCTTTGTCTCAAATTTTTTTCATTTCTGTATGCAAAACATGGTTTTTCATTAACAATTTGTTTCAGTTCTGGCACAGACAAAATGTTCCAATTTTTTTGCACAACTTGCTCAACCTCATTAGTTTTAGTATTATATGATGTAACATACCTAGTTTTATGCTCTTTCATTGTATGATTATTTATTGTAGGGGTAGCGTCACTAAAGTAAGGTGCCATGGCACCATACCTTCTTTCATTTACTTCTCTAATCATGGAGTCAATGACATCTCTATCATACCCCCTCTCAATAAACTCTTGCTCCATATGCTCCATCTGTTCATTGCACATATGGTCCTTGGTATTTAACCTACTCACATGACATAGCTGACTCTTAACTATGCCCTTAAATGTGTGAGGGACATGCATACTACACCTGTGCGTATATCTATTTGCATGTACCTGTTTTCTATGTACACTAATATTTAGTTCACCACTTTCCAAAGATATATCAATATCTAGAAATGCTACCGGGTAATTTCTGCAAACCTGGGAGATATTTATCCATGAGGACAATGGATGTTGAAGAATCAACTACTGAACAGCTAGAGTCCATTGAAGAACATGCATATAAAGTAGACCCATCAGGACCAAGGTTACAGCTGCTGCCATAGACCCTAAAGATTGAAGCACCAGTCACGCTGGGGGAGAGGGATGAGAAAAAAATTGCGCTACTTGACATGATATAGACTGTACTCTCCTTGAAAGAATAAAGGATAGCTGACTTGTGGTGTCCAGGCAGGTGCCTATAAACTCCAAGACTTGGACAGGAAGTAGATGAGACTTGGCATAGTTGATTGTGATGCCTAAAGAGTGGCAAAGTTGTATCAGGTAGTCCCTGGCCTTTTCAAGAAGATGCCTGGTTGGGGTAGTTAGGAGACAGTCTTCTAGGTATGGAAACACTCTATCTCACCAGTCTCAAGTGAGCAGCTACCACTGCCATACACTTGGTGAACACCCTGGGGGCTGTGGTGAGACAAAAGGGCAGGGCCCTGAACTGATAGTGACTGACCCCAGCTGAAAGCGGAGGTATCTTTAGGAGTGTCTGTTCATTTTGATGTGGTAGTACACATCCTGAAGACTGACAGAGCACATCCAGTCATCCTTTTGTAGGAATGGCAGAATAGACTGAACTATGACCATCTGGAACTTGGAGTTCTTTACAAACTGAGTTCACTGAGATCCAGAATTTGTCTCAGGTTCTTTGTCATCTCTGGTAATATAAACTACCTTGAATAAGTTCCGAATCCTCGCTGGTCTGGTGGGACCTCATGGATGACTCTGTCTAGCAGCTTTTGAATTTCTAGGCTGCTATTTCCCATTGACTGGGTGAAATGTCAGAGTGTCTTTTTTTTGGGTTGGTGGGATTTGCTAAAAGGGAATGAAATAGCCTCTGGATATAATCTTTTGCACCCAAGTATCATTTGTGATTGATGCCCAGGCTTCTTGATGCAGAGACAAGTGTCCCCTGACTGCCTCCAGAGCAGAGTAGTCAGACAACCCTTCAGGAATGCTGTAAGGGTTTACCTGAGAAGCAATCTCAAAACTCTAGATTTGATTTTGTGGGCCTCCTCTGCCATGAGGGTGGCGTCTTCTATTGAAAGTTCTCCCCATGAGTCCTGGAAAGGGTGTTGTGACTTATGAGACCACATCTTTCTACATCTGTGCTGATTCCTAGAAAAGACTGCAGGAGAGTATCTCTTTAACAGTTGGGCCAAACAAAGAAGATCCATTAAAGGGAGCATTGATGAATGAAGACTTGAAGGGCTGCGCAAAGTCACATAAGAATGTCCAGGCATGTCTCCTTATGGCTCTGCCTGAACCTGACACCCATGAGGTACCTTCAGCTGCATGGAAGATTAACCTCATGGACTCATTAGAGATATACTGGAGGGTGGCCACTTGTGAAGATAACTATTTGTTCCTCCACAAACATGGACCTAGGAAGAGATTTGGAAAGTTATTTAACTAAGTCTGTCTGCAGTCTAATGAAGTGTGCCAAATAATTCAGCAACTATAGAACAAAGGTCATTGAAGCATAAATGCACTTTCCAAATCTGTCCAATGCCCTAGATCCTTTATTGGGAGATGGACAGAAGAGCTTTGCTCAGCTAGCTGTTTTTTATGGCCACCACCAAAACCATGGCATCCACCAGCACTCCCTTACAGGTGTAAGGGGGTAAGACCTGTCTTTGGGAGGGGCAAGAAATTTGTTGGGATGATTAGGAATGGGCTATATGGTATCTGGTTCCTTCCATGCCCGATAAGACAGTAGATCTATAAGGTCATCAGCCAGGGGATGACTCAGGATGCCGAAGACCTGAAGGCTTCCAGAAACATTGACTCCTCCTGGGAAGGAGGATCAGAAGGCCATCCACCATTTTGGTGAAGGATTTATAGAATGTCACCGAAGGAGACTTCTTCTGGTGGAGACCTTGGGGACCCCTCTCCTTCATCCAAGTTAGTGACTTCAGTGAGAGATTCCTGAGGGGAATCTAAGTGCCTCTTTTTACATGAGCTCTTCCAGGGGACCTCCTCAGTGGGATGATCTGGACAATTTTCAGAAGATAGAGTAAGCCCCTGAAAAGGAGCTGTCTTGATGCTCAGATGGACTGTCTGTCCCTGCTGGACAGGTTGATGAGGCTCTGAACTTGAACCTGATGGTGGCAGAGGAGTAGGATCTGAAGAAGTAAGAGTAGATTGGCCTATCAGATGAGAAAACCCTCTCCACCATGTCAAAGGTATAAAGCCCGGGAGAAACCATGGCCAGCCACACCAGATCCTAAGTCCCTGGTACTGCCGAGCCCCAACCCTGCCAAGGCTCCCATCTGGAGGAGGGGCTGGACATGAGCTGTCCAGCACCAAGGGAAAGGGATGGCTCTGACAAACCTGAAGTCAACTCCAGCCCCCGGATCTGATGCCAAAGCTTTGGCTCAAAAACACACCCTGCTTTAGGGGAGCTGGCATCAAATGACTCAGGTACACTGTCGGAGACAAAGACATAGTTGTCTTCTGATCCATCACATCTACTCTTGGAATTCTTGGATCCGAGGGCTATGAAACAGTTGGATGGATGAGAGAAGGAGAAATAAATGGATGAGAAGTAGGTTGGAGGCTCATGGATTCAATGGGAGATGGAGACAATAACACTCCCGTCTGAATCTGAGCCTAGAGAAACTTCCTCATTATCCTGTCCACATCTACTTTAGATAGTTTCCAGGAGGATGTGACAGAGGGGGAAGTGGATGGGGATGAGACATCCTTCTTGGTGTTTTGTGACGGAAAGGTGACTGGAGCTTTGGGGGAAACAAGATCCAGAGTGTAATGAGGAGATTAGGTTCAAGGAGATTCATTTATCCCCAAAGTCAGATCCGAAGAGTTTGCAATTTTGGTTGGCAGCTCTGAGGTCAGAGCTGATTTTAGGAATTGAGTAGGATGCTCGCTTGACTCTGAGGAAGACTTTTGTTTCTTGGTGGGGATTTGAGCCCCTGAAACTGAAACAGCTGAAGAAGTAGCAGAAGAGGGAAGCAACCCTATCAAAATCAGTTTGTTGTGTTAATCACTCAAGGTCCTAGAGTTCAGTCTGGACCAAATGGAACAAGAAGTGTCAAGATGGGCCAGTCCCAAACAATACACGCATTCCCTGCAGGCATCACAATTAGGTATCTTGTGCCCACAAGAAGTGCACTTTTTAAATCCAGTAGGTTTTCCAGCCATTATGGGAAAAACAAAACAGCATGAATAAAAGTATAGACATGGCATATAAATATATATGTGTACATATATATATATATATATATATATATATATATATATATATATATATATATATATTTTTTTTTTTTTTTTTTTTTTTTTTTGGAAAGAAATAAGGGGGGGTACCAGTGATGGTAACTGATAAGTACCCTATAAGGGTAGGACAATAAAGAAGAGAAGCATTAGTGAAGTCACTGCAGGCATTAGATTTTGATAAAAAGAAAATGGATTTCTGATTACACTGTCCAATTCAAATAGTGGTAAAAAATACATCTAGCAATTTTATTTAGATTTCTTTTAATGTCCCTTAGATTGTGTCACTTCCTTAGCGTCCTTGGCTTTTTAATAGCAGATAGTGAAAGTATTCTTCAGTGTAGAAATAAGAAATATTTCCATATACTCTTAATATTTCAAAAAAGTGAGTGACTTACAAACTGTTGCATGGCATTAAATGAAAACTTAGATGTTGGTTCAAGAAAACTCTCTTTGATATTTGCCATGTAAGTTGCAGATTTTGAGAGATATCCAGTATTATTTGTTTTGCTAATTATATAATTAAGCACATTTTTATATTTCTGTAAATATCTAAATAAATGTGACTTATAGATGAATTTCTTGGTTTCATGTGAAAGCTTATGTCTGGTTAACAAATATGTTCTAACAATATATGTCTAAGTTGTACTGTTTTCAAGATATGAAAATTTGTGAAAGTTTACAATAATATCATTTGGGACTTGTGTGCATTATAATATATTACAGTATTTATGGAAAATACTATGTTTGCACTGACTAATATCACTGTAAAGAATACTTTTTGCTTGATGACATTGCTATTTGTACAGTTTTAATAGTTTCTGTTGTTTGCAAAATATTTATATTGGTTAATATTTTTAAGTTTTTTTTTCAGAAAATGCTCTGGAATGCAAGATGTATGTAGGCTGCTAGTGGTGTCATGTTCCATTTCACATGGGTGTTAATGGGTTAAGAGAGCACGTGGCATGGAAAGTGCTAGTCTAAGAGGGTACAGTATGACTTGGTAATCCAATGTATTCATCTGAGATCATAGAAAGGATGCATATGTTGATTAATCCTGTAAATAAATGCGTATGCTTCTTGTTACTGTCAAATTTATTCTTATTGTCCCATAGACTATATCTCCTCTTAAGCTTTGCTGGCTTTCTGGTATTAGCAGACTGTGAAGAAGATCAGAGGCATGCTAGATTGCTTTTCTGGACAGCAGGCTTAGAAAAGTTTCAGCAGGTGGTGGCTCCAGGAAGGTTGAATCATAACTGGGAAAATAGTTAGCCAGAAAAGTAGCTTGAGGTTGATCCAATGCACAGTACATAGTAGATGGTTAGTCATTTAAACTGTGACAGACTGGAGCAAGCCAGAGACTGATATTACATTTTCTATGAAACCAGGAGTGGTAATTTACCTGGTACCCATTGAGAGGGACAGGACTTACCTAATAAAGAGGACATCTGAGCAGGATCATGAGGCATGTAGAAGGATTTGGTATAAGCCAGATTTTTTTAAGCCTAGCAGCTCTTAATGATCCTGAGTTTAACATTTTATGTCACAGGCAAAAGCGATAAATAGCACTACTTTGCAGTAATTATCATTGTTGCATCATAACACTTGTTCCTCCGGTTTGGTACACTGCATGCTCTCTTCATGTCTACTTGTTTTTTTCACTAGGTGCATCAATTTCGTCCCATACACCAAAGATATGCAGCAGATAACTTGGCTGTCCTCCAGATTGCCCATGGCTGCCATGTACTGTATGAATGTTTGTGTGCATATGTACTTGTGACTAGGGATACCAGCAAGACTGTGCTACGTAAACTAAAGTGTATAGATTGTCAGCCTTAGGGATAACACAAGGTAAGCATAGTGAAAAAAATAGTGCATTAGTGACAATAAACAGTCCTTAATTCACCTTCCCTTGACACATAGGAATTCTGAGTGCTGGTCCATTGACTAAGGTACTAAAAAGCTGTTCAAAGTCAGACCCATAATTAACAGATTTCTGTAAAAAAAAAAAAAAAAAAAATGCTACTTCCCGTCTTTTGTTTTTTAGGTAATGGTTGCTGCTTAGGGTGGGGAGTGGCACGGGCAAGTAATTTAATTAACCTAGCTTTTTTTTTTTTCTGAAAGGCTGAAAGGGTAGGGCAACAGGTTAAAAATATATGTAATCCCTTGAAATGCCTAGTGGCTCTGAGTAGTGTGGGGGGGGGTCAACCTGTGATATTCATTAGTTATTTTGCTATTGGCTGCAAGAGCATTGTCAGGCTGCTTAATTCCTTCAAATATAGCTGCAACCAGTACTTATCCTTTCTCTTTTTCCAGGTATGTTTGTCGCTAGTTGGAAATTCTGGGTATCTTTTATTTCTGTTCTAATTAGTATGTGCTCCTAGCTTCTGCTTAGTCCCTTGTAAGTACTGATTTGGGTTTTGCTGTCATGCCTGCTGTTTCTTTGCTTATTGTAATTGTATCCTGAAGTAAAGATTTTTTGCTGAATTTTTTTAATCTGTGATCTGAGGAAACAGTCTGCATCATGCTTGCTTGTTTGTTTGTTTTTTCACTTGCTTAACTTTAGATGCAGGTAAGTCACTTACAACAATAATTGTGTGTGTGTGTGTGTGTGTGTGTGTGTGTGTGTGTGTGTGTGTGTGTGTGTGTGTGTGTGTGTGTGTATGTTTGGTGTATACCTGATGTTCATCGTGTTACCCTGCTGCAGTCAGCACACTTGGGTTATCCTGCCGTCAGGCGGTCCTGCAGTCGGCCAGAATTCCAAAGTCTTGGTCCTGCGTTGGTTGTTGTCGCTTCCTCCCTGATGTCAGTGCGCCAGGGATATATAAGAGGCATCCAACGCCATTTTCTTCAGTCTTTCTTGCCACACGGTGCCCGAAGCAGAAGCAGTTCGCAAGTGCCGGTCGGCCGACACCTGAGATTTTCGATTTGAATTTCAGTCCGAAGTCTTCAATAAAGCTAAGTATCCCATTGGGGAACATTTTCTTGCCTCAGTCCGATGTCAGAAAAAGTAAACAATTGCATTTTTTGTGGGAAGCAAATACCTCATAAGGACTTCCATTCTATTGTATTCCTTGCCTAGGCCCAGACCACGACGTCACAGGTTGTCGGTTTTGTGCTAGGTTTAATAAACGAACTATCAAACGCCGTTTTGACTTCGCACAGCATTACTTTGGTAGGAAATTTAATTATATCATGCCATCGGAACAGCCAACGACAGCCACTCATAAAAACGCAAGGATAAGGACAGGCCTAGGAATAAGCCAGACACCGAGGCCTCAGCTGGGCCTGTCGCCAGTTCTCCGGTTTTCAGTGAGGCGCCTATGCAGCCCCTGACGACCGCAGAGCTGGAACCCCAGACAGCTGCGGATTCCCATGCAGAGTCTACTAGGCCGATGCAGCCTTCTACCAACACCGGAGCAGAACTAGACACCGGTGCAATAGAAACACCTTCGGTTTCTAAAGGTGTCTTCAGACCGACTACACTCACCATTAAATCTTATGCTAAACTTAAAACTCCTTTAAAACCAAAGAAAACTGTACATCAGTCTACAGTTCAAGGCCCCATGCCTAAGAAACATATGCTTAAGATGGCTGAAGATTTGATTACCCTTATCAGGGGTTCCCATTCCCCTCCTGATAAAAGACCAAGACAAGGGGAGGATTATGCATCCTCTGACCAGGTTTCTCTCTCCTCAGATTATTCTGAGGAACAGGATTACACTTTTCCACCTTATGAAGATTCTGATTCTGAAGACTCTATTCCCTCAGCATCTCCCCCTGAAGACTACTCCTTTGGGGAAACTTTACATACTATGAGGGAACATTTCCACTGGGAAGGCCAGGATTACTCAGATTCTAAGAAAAGGCTCCGAGAGTTCCTTTTACTACCCCAGCACAGACCTCTTGCTATCCCTCCTGTTCTGGATATTGTGGATGATGTTTACTTGGAGTCTAGTTTAAATCCAGACTGTCTTCCTCCTGCTCCAGCAAAACCAGACAGATACTACAGAGTACCTGACTCACACAAATTCCTTTATAAAAGCCCTGTAGCTGACCCAGAAACAATTTCCCAAGGGTCCTAAGGGAGCAAAAGCTTCTATGGCTAAAAATCCTCTGCCCTCTGAAAGGGATTCCAGAGCCCTAGATAGATGGGGCAAGAAAATATACACCTCAGCTACTCTGGCTATGAGAGCATTAAATTGCCAGTTTCTCATGTTGAAATATCAACAATTTCTAATGTCTCAGTTAAAACAAAAAATGAGCACACATTCAGAACTGCCTGAATTCAAAGAAATGCAGGATGTCCTTCAAGGATGCATCTGCAGTCATCACATATGGGTTGTCCTGCCTCAGGCAGCCCTTCAGTCGGCCGGATTCCAAAGTCTGGGTCCGGCTGATGTCGCACTTTCCCATCGCCAGAGCCTGGGGTATAAAAGCATCAGCTGACGCCATCTTCCTCAGTCTTTCTTGCCAGAAGCAGTTCGCAAGTGCCGGTTGGCCAGCTCCTGTAATTCAGCTACCGAAGACTTCAAAGCTCCCCGTTGGGACTCTTTCTTGCCTCAGCCGATGTCAGATAAAGTTAATAATTGTTTAACTTGTGGGAAACAAATACCTCATAAGGATTTCCACTCTTACTGCCTACCCTGTCTAGGCCCAGACCACGATGTCTCGGCCTGTTCAGCCTGTGTTTCCTTCAACCGACGCACTGTTAGACGTCGGGCGGAGTTTGCAGAGGAATTTTTTGGGGCTAGTTTTTCGTATAAGGTGCTGTCGGAGACTCCGACTTCTCATTTAGTTAAGAAACAGAAGGACAAGGACCGACACACGCGGGCTGCAGTTTCGGCTGAAACCATGGCCAGGACTACCGCGAGTGTCTCGGTCTCGGCTTAAAACTTGTCCTTGGTACTTCCACTACCTCGGTCCCGGAGGCCCCGGCTGAGTCGGTTATTGAATTTCCAACAGAAACTGGTGTCCTGGAACCTTCCGACACCATTCCTTTAGACAAATCTACACCAGCACGTGGTGCAGCCAGGCCTCCTGCATCCATGTCCATTAAGGCATTCTCCAGGGCTAAAGCTGCTAAACTCTCAAAAGCTTTGCCTCCCAAGGTTATCCCTCAGGGACACTCTACTGGTTCACAGATTCTAAGCTTAGCAGAGGATCTTATCTCCTTAATTAGGGGCTCTCAACCTCATCCGGACAGGGGCTCTCAACCTCCTCCAGACAAAAGGCCCAGGGTTGAGCCCTCTGATCCCCACTCCTCAGATGAGGCCTCTGATGGTTCTACTCTCTCGGACCACCAGGAGGAGGCGATTCTGATGCAGAGGAATCTATTCCCTCGGCCTCCCTCCTGAAGAGTTTTCCTTTGGGGAGACACTACACACCATGAGAGAGCATTTCCAATGGCAGGGCCAGGAATTCTCTGATTCCAGGAAAAGATTAAGGACCTTTACATTTGCCTCAGCATAAGCCTTTAGCTATTCCTCCTGTTTTGAATGTCATTGATGATGTGTACTCTGACTCTAGCACAACCCCTGATTCTCTCCCTCCGGCTCCTGCCAAACCCGATAGGTACTACAGGGTCCCGGACTCACATCTTTACCTTTACAAGGCCCACTCTGCTGATCCAGAAACTATTTCCCAGGGCCCTAAAGCAGCTGCCACCGCTAAAAATCCTGTCCCCTCTGAAAGGGAGTCCAGAGCTTTAGAGAGATGGGGTAAAAATGTGTATACTTCTGCTACTCTTTCTATGAGGGCATTAAATTGTCAATTTCATATGATACAGTACCAAGAGTATTTGTTAGATGAATTGCATAAAAAACTGTCTTCACCTGACCCCCTAGACTGCAAGTCACTTCAGGATCTGGTACATAACTCACAACAGGTTAGCAACCATTTCTTGCAATGTGGTTATGATGCATTGGAAGCTTCATGCAGGTCAGCTATGACTGGCACAGTCATACGTAGGCATGCTTGGCTGAAGGAACAATCTCTGCCAGATCATGTTAAAGCAAAGCTGCTGGATGCTCCTCTGGAAAAGCAAAAGTTATTTGGCTCCACTGCTCAGGAGGTCCTAAAGAAATTTGAAGAAAAGGCAAAATCCGTACAAACAGTCAAAGATTTTCTCCAAGTACAACCACCAAGATTCAGCAGGAATTGGCCTTCCAAGAATTGGTCCTTTCCAGACACAGAGAGGTTTCAGAGAGGCAAGAACAGGCGTGCCAGAGGTAGAGGGCAAGCTAGAGGCTCCTACAGAGGACGCCAATGGCAGCCTCCCAACCAGAGAGGTAATGCAGGACCTTCAACTGCTGCACAAGGACAGGCTCAATGACTTTACTTTGACACCGCCAACCAGGGCTCAATTGGAAGCACCTCTGGGCGGAAAGCTTTCTTTATTCTCAGAAAATTGCACAGTATTACAAGGGACAAATGGACACTACAAATAATAGACAAAGGATACAGGTTTCATTTCCACACATTACCAAAAAGAAAGGGCATGCCAGACCTACCACCGAATCAAAGGGCAGAGGCTTTGAAACAAATTTCCAGCTTAATGCAAATGAAAGCTATAGGAAAGGTTCCTCTCTCAGAACAAGGCCAAGGATTTTATTCCAGACTATTCCTTGTTCCAAGAAAAGAAAGACAATGGAGGCCTATTCTCGACTTGTCCGCACTGAGCACTTATCTCATTGTGCCAAAGTTCAAAATGCTGACTCTACAGCAGCTCCTTCCCATGCTCGGCAAGGGGTCTTGGCTGGTAACTCTAGACCTCAAGGAGGCATACCTGCATGTCCCTATCAGACAAAGTTGCAGAAGACACCTCAGTTTTCTTGCAGGGTCAGAGCATTATCAATTCTCAGCATTGCCATTTGGCTTATCTACTGCACCCAGAGTATTCACAAAATGCCTTACATCAGTAATTGCACACTGCAGACTTCAGGGGATTCAAATATACCCATATCTGGACGACTGCCTTATACAAGCGGACAGCCAACAAATTTTGGTAAAACACTTGAATTATGCCATCCACCTACTTCAGGCCTTGGGATATACAGTCAACTTTCACAAATCAAGACTTGTTCCATCCCAAAGAATAACCTTTCTGGGTGCAGATCTAGATACAACCACCCAAATGGCCTTCCTCACAGAAGAAAAACAAAATCAACTACCAGATTACTTCAAAAATCTGACAAGACAAACCCAGCTGACTGCAAGGGAAATCCTGCAGGCCTTGGGTTACATGGCTTGCATCCTTCTGATTCCGCAAGACTACATATGAGGAAACTACAATGGTACCTAAGGAGTTTATGGACTCAGCACAGTCACAGCCTGGAAACTTTGATACCACTCATTCCATTCCTTCAAAAGGAATTTCTGTGGTGGGCTCAAGCAAGCCAGTCAAACAGGGGTCTGCCTTTCAGCAAACCAATAGCCAGCCAAACCATTACAACAGACGCTTCAGACCATGGATGGGGAGCGCACATGGAGGGCAGATGCATTCAAGGTCTATGGTCACAAAAAGAGCTACGCATGCACATAAACCAAAAGGAAATGCTGGCAGTGATACATGCAGTTGAAGCCTTCAAACCCTTTCTGCATCATGGCCATCTGCTAATAAGGACAGACAACACCATGGTTATGTGGTACATAAACAAGCAAGGAGGCACCCATTCCTATCCTCTTTGCAGGCTGGCAATGAATCTATGGGAACTTTCCTTGAAACTCAATATACAGCTACAATCCCAGTTTGTGCCAGGGAAAAACAATATACTGGCGGACAGCTTAAGCAGAAATATCATGGATGCACACGAATGGATGCTGCACCCAGACATCTTTCTACAGATAACACAATCATGGGGGAGGCCGGACTTAGATCTTTTGCCTCCCCACAATCATCAACTGAAGAAATTCTGCTCAAGGACATACCACCCACAAGCATGGAAAGTGGACTCTTTCAGCTGGAGAACTCTAACAGTGTACGCATTTCCACCTCTACCATTAATGACCAAGGTTTTACTGAAGATCAGGACAGAGCAGCCAAAAGTGATTCTGATAGCGACTGGCCAAGACAGCACTGGTACCCACTGTTAAAGAGCCTGTCATGCACGAAACCATGGCCTCTTCCTCTATGGCCACTTCTACTGACACAGCACAATTACAAAACTCTGCATTCCAACCTGAAAACCTTGCAACTAACAGCCTGGAAAATACCTTGACTCCTCCTCAGGACAAGCTATCCCGGAGAGTGAAAGATATTATTATGGAAGTCACGCCTTCCACAAGAAAGGCATATTCAGCAAAATGGAAAAGATTTCACATTTGGAACACCACAAAGGGCCTAGATGCGACAGTGATGAACATGGCACATGTCCTGGAATACTTGGCAGAAATGTTCCACAATGGTCTGTCTTACTCTTATATTAAAATTCATGCTTCAGCAATTTCAGCAGAGTACAATACTGATCCACCTGTCTTCTCTCATCCTCTCCTAAGACAGTTTCTAAGAGGAATCAAAAACATCAATCCTCCAAGGAAACCACCTCTACCTACTTGGGACCTTAACTTCATGTTGGAAAATCTAACACTGCCTCCCTTTGAACCAGCAGCATCTGCAGAACTACAGTTCCTGTCTTGGAAGACTGCTTTCCTTCTGGCTATAACCTCAGCAAGAAGAGTATCTGAGTTACTGGCCCTTATGGCAGTACAGCCATTTCTTATTTTTCATCAGGACAGAGTTTCTTTGAGAACCAATCCTACATTTATGCCAAAGGTGGTATCCAGGGTTTCATTAAATCAAGCTATTCACTTGCCTACCTTCTTCCCAAATCCACAAAACAAAGGGGAGAAACTTCTGCACACCCTGGACATACACAGACAGTTGCACTACTACTTGGACAGAACTAAAGGTTACAGAAAAACTGACCAGCTGTTGGTAGCATATGCTGCTGGTACACAAGGAAAAGCAATTTCCAAACAGACAATTTCAAAATGGATAGGGAATTGCATTTGTTTTTGTTACTCCTTTCATGGAAAAACTGTGCCAGCTAACATTAAGCCTCATTCCACGAGAACCACAGCCACCTCCACAGGCTTCTTAAGAGGGGTGGCTACCAAGGACATTTTAGAAGCTGCTACATGGAGCTCCGTGCATACATTTGCCAAGCATTACAATTTACCTTTATATTCCATATCCAGAGCAGGCTTTGCTACGGCAGTCCTGCAGGGCATTTTAGCTACACCATCCTTTACATAGTTCCTCCACCCCCAGATTGGCTATGGTATTCTACCCATATGTGATGCCTGCAGATGCATCCTTGAAGGACATAGTACAGTTTTGTACCTACCATAAATGTAGATGTCCGATAGGTATGCATCTGCAGTCACCTCCTTCCCCTCTGTGGTATTTCTTGGGTACTTACCCCTCTTATAGGTAGCTGGGATGATCTATTATGGTGTATTTGTTTTTATATTATTGTGCATGTTTGGATTTTTAAATGCATCTCTCCAAATTTAGCCTTCCTTAGTGGGCACCTGGCATCTGGGGCAAGAAAAACTGAGGAAGATGGCGTCGGCTGATGCTTTCATACCCCAGGCACTCTGACGTCGGGAAAGGGCTGCCTGAGGCAGGACAACCCATATGTGATGACTGCAGATGCATACCTATCGGACATCTACATTTATGGTAGGTACAAAACTGTACTATCTGTTGCATGCTGCTGAACAGGTGGGCAAACATACTTTACAATGCGGATTTGACTCATTGGAAGCTTCTTGAAGAGCAGCTGTTACTGGCTCTGTCATATGTAGGCATGCTTGGTTAAAAGAACAAACCCTCCCTGACCATGTTAAAGCAAAATTATTGGATGCACCTTTACAACAGGATGTATTATTTGGTGTCAAAGCAGAAGAGGTTTTAAAGAAAATGGAGGATAAGGCAAAGTATATGCAAACGGTCAAGGATTTTTTGCAGGTACAACCCCCTCGATTCAGCAGAAATTGGCCAACAAAAAACTTGTCCTTTCCAGCTTCAAACAGATCACAGAGGGGTAAATACAGACGCCCAAGGGACAGAGGTCAGTCACAGGGCCCTTACAAACCTCGCCAATGGGGTTCTGCTACCCAGAAAGGAGGAGAAGACAGGCCCCAAGCTAGCAGAAGACAAACACAATGACTCTGTCCTCAAACTACCAAGCAAATCTCTCCTGGCAACTCCCTTGGGAGGAAAATTAGCATTTTTTGCAGACAACTGGCACATCATCACAAAAGACAAATGGGTTCTAAACATTGTCTCTCAAGGATATAGATTCCACTTTCATACCTTACCAAGGAACAAAGAAATGCCAAACCTGCCACCAAATCAATGGGCAGAGGCACAAAAACAAATTACAGCTGTCATGAACATGAGAGCCATTCAACAGGTACCTACACAGGAGCAAGGACAAGGATTTTACTCAAGACTCTTCCTAGTCCCAAGAAAGGACAAAGCATGGAGACCCATTCTGGATCTTTCAATTCTGAACATCTATCTGCAAGTGCCAAAATTCAAGATGCTAACACTACAGCAGCTTCTTCCCATGCTGGGCAAGAATGCTTGGCTAGTCACTTTGGACCTCAAGGAGGCATACCTGCATGTCCCTATCAGACAAAATTGCAGAAGATACCTCCGCTTCATTGCAGGTTCAAAGCATTATCAATTCTCTGTACTGCCCTTTGGCTTATCTACTGTGCCCAGGGTCTTCACAAAATGCCTGGCACCAGTAATTGCATACTGCAGACAAAGTGGAATTCAAATATACCCATACCTGGATGACTGCCTTATTCAAGCAGAAAGCAAAGACATTCTTTTAAAGCATCTGGCATTTGTCAAACACCTTCTAAGTTGCCTAGGGTACACAGTAAATGAAAAGAAATCAAAACTAGTGCCCTCACAAAACATAATATTCCTGGGTGCCAGCTTGAATACAATGGCCCAGATGGCTTTTCTCATGCCAGACAAGCAACGACAGCTGTTTCAATATTTAAAAATAATCGCAACAAAGACCCAACTCCCTGCAAGAAAAATTCTGCAGGCTTTGAGATTCATGGCACCTTGCATACTACTAATACCATTTGCAAAACTGCATATGAGGAAATTACAATGGTACCTGAAAAGTGTATGGACTCAGCACAGCCACAGCTTGGAAACAATGATACCACTCATTCCCTGCCTTCAACAGGAGTTTCTATGGTGGGCACAGGCATGTCACCTCAACAAGGGTCAGCCTTTCACCTTACCCACAGCCAGGCAAACTGTGACAACAGATGCATCATCATCAACAGGGCAAATGGACTACAGATCAGAGACATCTGCATATCAATCAAAAGGAAATTCTAGCAGTACAGAATGCCCTAACAGCTTTCAAGAACCTTCTACACCCAGGACAACTACTAATAAAGATGGAGAATACCACAGTCATGTGGTACATAAACAAGCAAGGGGGCACACATTCCTACCCTCTATACAGGCAAGCAGTGACCTTGTGGAACACTGCACTGTCTTACCAGGTTCAATTACAAGCACAATTCCTGCCAGGACAGAAAAACACATTGGCAGATGACCTAAGCAGAAACATCATGGATCCACACAAATGGAAACTAGATCCACAAGTATTTGCAATTATAGCTCAAAAATGGGGACGCCCAGACATAGATCTGTTTGCAAGCCCCCACAACCACCAACTTCAAAAATTTTGCACAAGGACCTTCCATCCACTAGCTTGGAAAGTGGATGCCCTCTCATTCAGTTGGAAAACATTAACAGTGTATGCCTTCCCTCCACTGCCTCTTCTAGCAAAGGCACTGCTGAAAGTCAGATTAGAGAGACCACAAATGATACTCGTTGCACCAGACTGGCCATACCAGCATTGGTACCCAATTTTAAGGAACATGGCCCATGGCCCACCATGGAATTTGCCACAAATTCCTCACCTGCTCACCCAGCAAGATCATGAGATTCTACACAGCCAGCTCAAGACTTTAAACCTGGCTGCATGGCAAATTACCTAAACAACCAGCCAACACCTTTATCCAAAGCTGTTATGGATGTCATTCTGGAGGCCAGGAGACCCAGCACCAGGAAAACCTATTCAGACAAATGGAAAAGATTTTGCGCCTGGAACCAGGCTAAAGGCCTAAACCCCCTTGATCCAAACATCCCTCAGATTCTACAATATTTAACTGAGATGTTACACAAAGGACTTTCCTTTTCATCTATTAAGATCCACGCCTCAGCAATTTCAGCTCATTACAACACGGATCCTCCTTTATTCTCACATTCACTCCTGAGACAGTTCCTCAGAGGGGCTAAGAACTTAAGACCACCAAGGAGAGCTCCAACATCTACTTGGAATCTCAACTTTGTTCTGGAAAAGCTTACACTACCGCCCTTTGAACCAGCTTTTTCTGCTGATTTAAAATTTCTTTCATGGAAAACTGCCCTACTACTAGCAATAACCTCAGCTAGAAGAGTCTCAGAGCTACAGGCACTAATGGCAGTGGAACCTTTCCTCATTTTTCATCAAGACAGAGTCTCTCTACGAACAAATCCTTCCTTTATGCCAAAGGTGGTATCCAGTGTGGCCCTAAACCAAATCATTCACTTGCCCACCTTCTTCCCAAATCCCCAGAACAAAGGAGAAAGACTCCTGCACTCTTTGGACATTCACAGGCAATTACGTTGCTACTTGGATAAAACTAAGGCTTTCAGAAAAACTGACAAGCTCTTTGTAGCCTATGCTACAGGATCACAAGGAAAAGCTATCTCAAAACAGACCTTTTCAAAATGGATAGGGCATTGCATACGTTTCTGTTACACACATCATGGGAAACCAGTACCTGCTAACATTAGGTCCCACTCCACCAGGGCTACAGCTACATAAGCAGCCTTTCTCAGGGGAGTGCCACCCAAGGATATTCTGGAAGCTGCTACTTGAAGTTCAGTGCACACCTTCACCAAGCACTATCACTTACCTCTATACTCTAAGACTAGAGCTGGTTTTGCCACTGTAGTTTTGCAGGGCTTACTAGCTTCTTCTAACCCTGTCTGACTCCACCTCCCATCCTTAGCTTTGGGATTCAACCCAAGTGTGATGACTGCAGCAGGGTAACACGATGAACATAGTACAGTTTTGTACCTACCATAAATGTAGATGTTCGAGTGTTCACCCTGCTGCAGTCCAGGTTACCCTCCCTCCATCCCCTCTAAACTAACTGAACTTATCTGTACCACTCTATCCTATACAACCTCTGTGGTGTATTTGCTTGTGCCTAAGGGTTTTGTTTTATTTTTATATAGCTGTGTATATATATATATATATATATATATATATATATATATATTATATATATATATATATATATATATATATATATATATATATTTTTTTTTTTGCCTACCTATTGGGGGCACCTGACATCTGGGGCAAGAAAAACTGAAGAAAATGGTGTCGGATTACTCTTTTATACCCCTGGTGCACTGACGTCAGGGAGGAAGCGACAGCAACCGACGTCGGACCAAGACTTTGGAATTCAGGCCGACTGCGGGACCGCCTGATGGCAGGATAACCCAAGTGTGATGACTGCAGCAGGGTGAACACTCGAACATCTACATTTATGGTAGGTACAAAACTGTACTTTTCTTCTGTTCTTTAGTGGAAATGTCGTGGACAAAGCAAAAATAGTTGGGTGATAAAGGGCCAAAATCAAGGACAGAATTTAATTGAGGTCTGGTATTTCATTCATTCACTGAATGCCAGTATTGGGAAATTCTAATATCCTTGACTGAAGGAATGCAGTCTAACAAAAGTAGTATCCTTGCTTTGTTTTACTTTGTGTAATTGTAGCGAAGGATTGCAGCAGTTACTTATAGTATATCTATAGAAACAAGGAAGTCCAAAAAATGAAACACCAAACCACGAAAACCACAAACCAAGGCAGAAAACCAGGAACTGTCACGAAATGTAATCCAATTTTATTCCAAAGACATATAGATCCACCATCGACTTCAACGACAATAAAAACAGACAGCACAATTTAAAGTTGAGCGCGCTTTCTCCTTGTTACAATAACAAAGCTTCTTCAGAACTAAAGTTCAGAACTAAAGCTTTGTTATTGTAACAAGGAGAAAGCGCGCTCAACTTTAAATTGTGCTGTCTGTTTTTATTGTCGTTGAAGTCGATGGTGGATCTATATGTCTTTGGAATATATCTATAGAAACAACTATAGTAACTCATTATGTAAGTCCATTTAAATATTGCTGTTATAAACTTAGAAAGGTATGTTTAAATATTGCTGTTCTATAGATGTATAAACCTGGATATTCTAGCATAGCTCTAAGTTCATACTACATACATTTTTTGAAGGGCCAAAATCAGGTACAAAATGTAATTAAGAGCCGGCTGGCATTGAATGCCATTATTCACTGAAGGTACAAGTGCAGACCAGTAAAAGTAAAGTGGTTAACATTCTTGTATTATTTTACTTTAAATAATGATAACAAAATATTGCTACAATTGATTAAAAATAGAAATCAAAACTACTGTCATTCACCACAAGCTTTTTTATTTTCTCTTTTACTAGATCCATTCAGATATTGATCTTATTAAGTATTACTGTCACAAACTTAGAAAGCAGGTAAAGTAACAGGTTTTACACTAGCATGCATTATCTGAAGGATTCTGAAGGAATCAAATGCTCAAAATGTTTATCATTATTTAGTGTTTGCCAGAATTACATATTTTTAACAACACATCAAAAATATGAAGCAAAATTTGGGATTTCTCTGTCATTTTAGGTCTGTCTGTGTGTAGCAGAAGTCCTTTGTTTCTCCAGAAAAAAATAACTTTTTGTAGTTGTAACATGCAGTGTCTACAAGCTATGCTTTCATGCTTTCATGCAACTAAAGCCACATGGTGAAATACAAAGAAAAAAGTTGTACTGCTGAAAGGTCTGAAATTAGAACTGTAGGCTTGTCTATTTTGTGTATTTTGTTGTACCAGAACATCCTGTTGCTGTTGCCTGACAAGTTATGCTGTGAAATCTCAAAGGTGGGCTGAGACTAGCCTTTCACTGACTGGCCTTAGGGACTTTGGTTTGTGCGCCCAGTTCTACAGTGTGACTTTGGACATTACACCTAGTCTTCATTTCCACTGCTGTTGTGAACGTCTGCTATTTATATTGCATGCAAAATGTTACCTAAATAATTATTTGAATTTTCAGTACATTAAAGTCTTTAGATTTCAATAGAATACAGACATATGTGTTTCATTTGTAATAATGAGTAGCTACAGTGCAATGGTTTAAAGAGACTAAAGCTGTGTGGGTCAGACTCAGAGGTGTTCTGCACAGGCAATAATGGAAAATACTGGACTACAGTAGTGTTTTGTATGCTGCATAGAATCGTATGGCAGTAGTACAGTTTGACAGCTGCCTGCTACTGCCATACAATTCTAAACTTTATCACAAAATGTATTTTATAAGAAGTCACATCAGAGAAAACCACAGCAAGCAAGTTAAAAAAGTTATCTGACTAATCAAACCTTTACCTAATACGCTAACATAAAACATTTCTCAAGCTGAGTGATTTTGCCTTATATTTCTTTTTCTTGTCCCTTGTAAACTTTTTGATTTGCTGGTAAATCACTGAGGACTGCAGTCAGTCAGTAATGTCAGATATCAGAGCTTCCTACTTCTTTTTGTTCAGGAATGCAAAACCGATTATTCTATTAAGGTAAACATCCCTGATTTTGATTCTTATTTTATGCTTTTTCCCTTGTAGGTCATACTTCCTAATCATTCAGAAAATGTATGGTTATGCAAAACCTGTTGTTCTAGTCACTTTTAATGTTCATGATATTGCCTTTTAGTTTTGCCTTGGCCCTCCATCAATAATGACAGGCATAAGAGTCATACTGTTTAAAAAAAATGCATGCTGATGCAAAACCTCTTGTTCTGTTGATTTTTAACATCTGTGATTTTCCCTCATGTTTTTGACCTGTCCCTTGTAAAATGTTGATTTTCTGTTTTTTCTTTGAAGATTACAGTCAGTCAGTATAATGTCAGTCATTAGAATATCATACTACTTAATGTTCATAAAATGCATACTGTTGCTGCTCCATTAACTTTTTAACTGGATTAAAAAAGTAACCAGTATTTGTAGTGATGTAAGGGATAACCAGCATCTACTTTCTTGGACATGATTTAATATGCAGTCTAGTGTTTCTTTTATCACCATAGTACCTAGAATAGAACTGCATGTCTTTTATTGAAAAAAAAAATTATTGAAGAATTGCATGTCTTAGTTATTTTGTAGCTGAGAACCTGTTGTCAGTAGAAAATTTTGCAACAAAATATTAGAGACAGCTACAGCTGTATATGCCTTTCAAATACTGGCCCCATTGACTTTAATTAATGTGCCTTTACAACTACAAACTAACATTTTTGCACTGTGTTGCCTTCATTTTGGGTGCTGTGGTGACCTTTTACTCGTTATGTAGTATGCAGTCTTGTTAGTAAGTAATTCTTATTGAGTTCCCATTAAATCAGAAGTAAAATATTGCTATATTTCAGTTGAAATATTTTTGTGTGTCACATTCAGTTACTAATGATGCCTTGTTTTCAAACAGCTAAAACTGTGACATCAAATTGGGAGTTATTCACAGGATGGTCTGAAGTTAAAATCCCGCTCATACACATTTTGTACCTCAATACTCTGTTGCTATTGCCAGACAGTTTTGTTGTGGAATCTCAAGGGTGGGCAGAGGATAGCCTTTCAATGACTGGCCCCAGGAGCTTTGGTTTGTGTGCCAGCTGCCACAGTGTGGCTCTTTGCACTGTAGTTTTTCATTCTAGTCACTGTTGTGAACTTCTTTTCATTATGTTGTGTGCAAAACGTGTCAGAAATACATCTTTGAAATGTTAGCACATCAGATGTAAAAGTCTTCTAGATTTCATTACAGAACGTTAGAGATCTGTAAACTTGGTGCTGTCATAAACTCCCCATCTGATTTCCAGGTCCTTCAGGAGGGAAATAGTATGCATCAATAAGTGGGGCCTGGATTATGGCCTTAAACTAAATGCCAAGAAGTGCAGTATTGTGTTCTTTGTGAAAATGGGGCAACCATGCACCTATTACACAGGTAACACCAATTTAAAAATTGACTCAGTCATCAGGGCTTTGGGCACTTTTATGGACAACACCCTTTCCTTTGATCACCATGTATCTACTGTTGACAGGAAGTGTTTTTATTTTGCCAGACTAATCACCATGGATGCATAATCCAGATCAGAGGAAGTTAATCATCCTTCTATAGCTCTCCCCCATCAGACCCATGACAGAGTATAATGGCCTGTTTGGTACATACATGAGCCAGCTTAAGAAATTGCAATGTTTCCTCACTAAGAAAATCAAGGGCATAATCTCTTTGAGCTATGCATTCTACCTTAATGCTCTATCTCTCTCTTTTCTGTTTACTATATACTCTTGAGAGAGGACCTACAGACCCTCAAAGGATCCAGTGCTATTCAACCTCTTGCATATACACAAAATAAGTAATATCCCTATCACCCATGCAAGAGAACTTAACTTCCACCAAAACATAAATAGGACCTGCTAGCAAGATAACTATATATCCCAGGGAATCCATCTTTTATGGAGTAGACATTTCTTGGATATAAATCAAAGTAGTTCTCTGACCCTCTTTAAACACATCCTGGATGAGAGAATGGGAAATTGATAATACACAAATCCGAGCAAGACTTCCGCACTTATGGCAGGTGCAACGGCCCAAAAAAAGGAATGAACCAACCTCCAACCAAAATGGCCAACACTCAAGTAGTGAAGTCAAAATTAAAAACACTTTATTGTTAACAACAGCCCAGACAATACACTACATTAAAATGCAGCCCTAATAATCAAAGTAGACAGCATTATAGCATTCATCAGTGTGAACTAAAGACACAAAGTACAACATTTATATAGTCACCTACTTGTCTCACCTATTCCCAATGTAATTGGATAATTACAAATCTTCATTAAGACCTGGTGGGAATAACCTGCCAAGTCTAATAATCCAATTGTTTTCCTTTTTATTTAATATAGCATGCCATCCAGCTTTGTTTCTTCCTGTCCCCCACAATTTTGTCAATAATAACAAATATAAAATGTACAGTGGGATGTTTAAATACATTTTTACTCATTTTGCCTCTGCGAAATGAGAAGAGGCATCTTTTTTTACTGCCCAGATGCCTCTTCTCATTTTGCAGAGGCAAAACATTGGCCAGGTGTTTCAATCATTATAAAAATAGAAATCATGGTAGACATTTATGTCAGACCGTGATTGATGGGGGGGGGGGGCTTGGTTGGCTGTATTCCTTGTGGTCATTGTGCTTTTTGTAAAAATTATTGAAAAGTAAACAATTTACAAGTAAGAACACTCTCAAAGTCTATGACATTCATATATTTGGTAATTGTAGAAAAGATTGGGTTGTTTATGTGGCTACATGTACCTGTTCTGCTTTCTATGTGGAACAAACTTCACGTCCCCTTAGAATGCAAATTTCAGAACATCTTAGTGACATTAGGAATAAACAAATGTTTAATGCACTTTATAAACATACCATTAGAAATCCCGCTGCACATTTTATGTTTGTTGTTATTGATAAAATTGTAGGGTACAGGAAAAATAAAGCTGGATGGCATGCTATATTAAATAAAAAGGAACAATTGGATTATTAGACTTGGAGGGTTATTCCCACCAGGTGTTAATGAACATTTGGAATTATCCAATTACATTGGGAATTGGTGGGACAGGTGACTATATAAGTTTTGTTCTTTGTGTCTTTAGTTCACACTGATGAAGGCTGTAATGCTGAAACCGGTCTGTCTACTTTGATTATTAGGGCTGCATTTTTATGCAGTGTATTGTTTGGACTGTTGTTACAACAATAAAGTGTTTTCACTTTTACGTCACTACTTGAGTGCTGGCCATTTGTGTTGGAAATTGTTAATACACACCAGGTCTGACCCCTCAAGCCCTCACTGAAAGGTATCACATTTATCTATTAATTACTCATGCAAATGGGTACTTAGATCTGTGGCTAGGCTAAAAATCAGCAGCTGGATCAGTAGACTAGTGTTAACCTGTCAATCTGTATGACATAGTATTTATGGAGTGTTGCGATAGCAGCTTTTGTGTTCTTTGAGGTTTGATATGGTGAGGTGGCTGTTGCTTGTTGTGAATGGTTTAGGTTGTTGTGTTTTAGGTACGAGCACAAAGGACCTTTTTGCTGCTAATGATTAAGGCTTCCAGTCAGAGTAGGACAGGACTGCTTGCTGTGAATGGTTTAGTTTGCTTTATGAAGTAAACCAAAATCAGTGTTGCAGACACTTCATCCATCAGTCATCAGTATACATGTCAGCTATGGAACATGTGATACTTGGTATGAGGGGACTTCTGTGGGAGTGACCACCTTGATGTGGTATAATGAGAGCTTGTCACAGTGTACCACTGCAATTAATGCTAGTCAAAAATTATTTGTGGACATGTGAGGTGATGTTTTCAGTTTAGGGACTAATGGGGGCTGGATGACAGGGTCCTGGGCAGTGTCATTGACATGGGTGGGACTACTAGACCTTTAAGTACAGGCTGAAAAAATCTACACCCCTGTCTGTGACAGATTGCATCCAGTCTAGAATAAGTTCTCCTGCTTTATGCCAATGGAGTTCTGGCCAGGCTTCACCTTCCCCACAGTTCTTATCTGGATAAACTGGGTAATCACAGAGAGTGAAAAAGAGGTGGAAGATTTGCCTGCAAAGACCTTGCATAGGAATGATTCACCATCTAGATGTGGATTTAAGTTAAGCTCAGACAGTGGGTATTAATGCACTTATAGAACCATTCAATTAATACTTAAGTGATGCCTACATCTGAGATAAACAATGAAAGTAAGACCATGAGGATACTCTTCAATGCTCAACTCATTCAGCTGGGATCATAGAAGGAATGTGCATGTTGCTTGGTCAAAAGGAATGCATATGATGTTCATCGTTTTTCACTGTTGCAGTCATTACTCCAGGGTTATCCGCCGGCAGGCTACCCTCAGTCGGCCAGAATTCCAAAGTCTGGGTCCAGCGTTGACTGCTGTTGCCTCTTCCCTGATGTCAGCGCGCCAGGGGTATAAAAGATGCAGCTGGTGCCATTTTCTTCAGTCTTTCTTGCCGCACAGTGCCCGAAGCAAAAGCAGTTCGCAAGTGCTGGTTGGCCGACTCCTGAGATTTTCGAATCCGAATTTCATAACCAAAGTCTTCATTAAAGCTAAGTACCCCATTGGGGAAACTTTTTTCTTGCTCCAGACCAATGTCAGAAAAAGTTAACAATTGTATTTCTTGTGGGAAGCAAATACCTCATAAGGATTTTCACTCTTACTGTATTCCTTGCCCAGGCCCTGATCCCAATGTAGCTAGCTGTCGGTTTTGTGCTAGATTTAACCAACGCAATATCAAGCGTCGGTTTGATTTTGCATTTCATTAATTTGGCCGAAGATTCAATTATATTATGCCGTCGGACCAGCCGACAACCGGAGTTTACAAAAAACGCAAGGACAAGGAAAACGATAGGCACCTGAGGTCCAAAACTGACGACGAGGCCTCTTCTATGCCAGTCGCCGGTTCTCCGGTTCTCAGTGAGGTGCTTTCGCAGCCCCTGGCGCCCGCTACCTCAGAGCCACAGGCCGCTACCGACTCCCATGTGGAGTTGACTGAGCCTCTGGATACTCAAGGTATTGGACACTCGGAAATCATTCCCTCAGATGAGTCCGGAGCCGCTGAGCAGGCATCGGCTTCTGAGGGTGTCTTCAGACCTACACAACTGTATATTAAGCCATCCTCAGCTTCAAAGACAAAGACTAAAGCAGCTCTAAAGACAAAGAAACAAGTACAGCATTCTCCTACTCAGACCTTCATGCCTAAAAAACAGATGCTCAAAATGGCTGAAGACCTAATTACTTTGATCAGGGGCTCCCATCCCCCTCCTGATAAGAGGCCTAGGCAAGAGACAGAGTATGATTCTTCTGATCAGGTTTCTATTTCCTCTGATTCCTCGTCTGAACAGGATTACTCCATGCTGATTTATGAGGATTCTGATGCTGAAGAATCCATTCCTTCAGCCTTTCCTCCTGAGGATTATTCTTTTGGAGAAACCCTGCATACTATGAGGGAGCATTTCCACTGGGAGAGCCAAGATTACTCTGAATCTAAGAAAAGGCTCAGAGACTTTCTGCTACTTCCTCAGCACAGACCCCTTGTTATTCCACCTGTTCTAGACATTGTAGATGATGTATTTTCAGAGTCCGGCCTGTCCCCTGACTCTTTACCCCCTGCACCTGCTAAGCCAGTCAGATACTACAGGGTCCCGGATTCTCATAAATTCCTATACAAAAACCCCACTGCTGACCCAGAAACTATATCTCAGGGTCCCAGAGGGGTCAAAGCTTCCACTGCAAAAAACCCTGTCCCCTCTGATAGGGATTCTAGGGCACTGGACAAATGGGGGAAAAAAGTCTACACTTCTGCTACCCTGGCTGTGAGGGCTTTAAATTGTCAGTTTCATATGCTTTAAATATCATCAATATTTAATGTCTCTGCTTAAACAGAAATTGTTGACAAATACTGAATGTTCAGAGAACAAAGAATTGCAGGATTTATTGCATGCAGCTGAACAAGTGGGAAAGCATACTTTGCAATGTAGTTATGATTCACTGGAGGCCTCTTGCAGGGCTGCTGTTACAGGTTCTGTTATTAGAAGGCATGCATGGTTAAAGGAACAGAATCTGCCTCAGATTTTACAATACCTAACTGAGATGCTGGACAAAGGCCTCTCTTTCTCATCAATTAAGATTCACACCTCTGCCATTTCAGCCCATTACAATATGGAACCACCTATTTTTTCACATCCTTTAATAAGGCAGTACCTCAGAGGGGCAAAAAACATTAGGCCTCCAAGGAGAGCACCAATTCTGGCCTGGGACCTCAATTATGTTTTGGTAAAACTCACACTGCCTCCTTTCAAGCCAGCATCAACAGCAGATGTAAAATTCTTATCCTGGAAAACAGCTCTACTCCTAGCTATAACCTCTGCAAGGCGAGTCTCGGAGTTACAGGCACTCATGGCTGTGGAACCTTTCATCATCTTTCATCCAGACAGGGTTTCTCTGAGGACAAACCCTACATTTATGCCTAAGGTGGTGTCCAGTGTGGCCCTCAACCAAGCCATTCACCTGCCTATCTTTTATCCAAACCCACAGAACAAGGGTGAGAAAATTCTCCATTCTTTGGACCTACACAGGCAGCTACGCTTCTACTTGGACAGAACTAAAGCTTTCAGAAAGACTGAGCAACTTTTAGTATCTTATGCTGCAGGATCACAAGCAAAGGCTATCTCAAAACAGACTATTTCAAAATGGATAGGCCATTGCATCTGTTTCTGCTATTTTCAACATGGCAAATCAGTGCCTAAGGGCATTTGGCCTCATTCCACCAGAGCAGCAGCCACTTCAGCAGCCTTCCTCAGAGGAGTACCAACCAAAGATATCTTAGAGGCTGCAACTTGTAGCTCTGTGCACACCTTCACAAAGCACTACCACTTACCTCTTTACTCTAAGTCCAGAGCAGGCTTTGTCACTGCAGTTCTGCAGGGCCTCATAGCCTCTCCTAATCCTATTTAGCCCAGCCACCCTACCTCAGCTTTGGGATTCTACCCAAGAGTAATGACTCCAACAGTGAAACACGATGAACATAGTACAGTTGTGTACCTACCATAAATGTAGATGTTCGAGTGTATTCACTGTTGCAGTCCAGTTTACCCACCCACCATCCCCCTTTTCTTTGCTGGGTCTATCTGCACTTCTCTATCCTATACAACCTATTTGGTGTATTTGCTTGTAGATGAAGGAAATGTTATTTTTGTGCATGCATTTGTTATTGGCATATTTTTCAGCCTACCATTTGGGGGCACCTGACATCTGGGGCAAGAAAAACTGAAGAAAATGGCGCCGGCTGCATCTTTTATACCCCTGTCTCGCTGACGTCAGGGAAGAGGCGACAGCAGCTGACGCCGGACCCAGACTTTGGAATTCTGGCCGACTGAGGGTAACCTGCCGGCGGATAACCCTGGAGTAATGACTGCAACAGTGAATACACTCGAACATCTACATTTATGGTAGGTACACAACTGTACTTTTGTTGTTCTCCAATTTATGTTTGTATGCCTTAGATTATGTCCCTTCTTAAGTTTTATTGATTTTCAGTTGCTCAGAAAAAAGTTCAGCAGCACACTAGATTATTTTTTTTACCAAGATCAGACCCAATGTCTGCAGATGATGGCATAAGGAGTTGATTCATGGCTAAAGAAGGAAATATGTGATGGAATAAACTGGAATTGGTCCAGAATAGAGTACATTGTAGAGGATCAACCAGACATGAGACTTTGAATGCAGTTTTTTTACACTTCAGTGAGAAGTAATTTGGCTGGTACCTAGTAAAAGGAAACAAAGGTCTGGTAGAAAAGATGTCATCCAAGCAGAAGCAAGACCCTAGCCTTTTATACCCTTAGTACTGTAGTAACTGTAGTAACTGTCATAACTGTTAACAATCCTAAGTTTAAATTTTTAAATCACAGCTGGAACACTTGATTGATCACACTATTCACATAGACTGCCTTTCACAGTCCATTTTTTTTTATTTAAAGTCCAAACCTCTCACATATGTCTTACACAATCCAGATTTTGATATATTTTAAGTAAAAAAATTGGGTAGTGTAACATGCATGTAACCATGCTTACTGCCAAGGTCAGCATTGAAACTCAGTCAGTAAGGTTGTTCTATTTTCAGGTATTGTTGTAACTCAATAATCTGGGTCATAAAAGGAAGGCGCATACCATTTGCTATTCTTAGATGTATTTGTCATGCCTCTTTGATTATGTCTTATGCTTTTTTGGCATTTTAATAGCAGTTTGTGAAGATGTTCAGCAACATGTTAAACTGATATTTTAGATGGCTGGTTCAGACATATTTCTGCAGTTATCACAAAGAGTTTAGTCCAACTACAGAAATCGATATCCATTGAAGCAGTCGGTCACCATTCCATTGCAAAGTGCAACACAGTTGGTCGGCCATTTCAGTTGTGTATGATAGATACATAGACTGATACTGTATATTTTTTATTTTAGTTCCACAGATGGTAATTCAGCTGCTGCCAGGCACAGGGGCAGAACCTGAGCAGTAAAAGCATGTCCAAATGATAGCAGGATTTGGATTTTTCTCTGGTGCTACCAGACTGGTTAACAACCCATGTGTTCTACAGATCATTAATTTACATAATGACCAGACTTTTCTGGTATTCTTGGTGTTAGTAACACACTGTACAGTTCAGCAGTAACAGAATAAGTTGATCGTTCGTCCCCAATAGCACAGAAAGGTTCAACAAAGACATGTGCAACTAGCTTTGTTTTTTTCTCTAGTGACACCCAGAGTTGGCTTTATCTATCAGTCCCTTATGAAACCTTTATATATGTTCAAAAACATTCTTTGCATAAGTTATTGTGTAAATGAGCAGTAACAGCATGTTTCTATAAGTCTAGTTACCTAAACGTTTACTTCTTGAAAATTTTTATATCAATCACTAAATATTCTCACCTATGTGATAACTTGTTTGTGTATAAAGTTGTGCAGTATTTGACAACCAAACAGCTAAGAAAATGTACATCTCATAGTAGATGTTTTTTATAACTGCCCTTTTCTTTTTCCTTAATTTTATAATTGTTTCATTTTTAGTTCACAAAATATCATCAGCTGATTATCTGCTACTTCAGCAAAGTAATTTGTCATCATGCATGGCTGATTTAAACACCATCATTGTCCAGTCACAGTAATCTGTCACTATGAGTGGTTGTTGTAAACAACTCTTTTATAAAATTCTTATGCAAAGATAATGATTTGATGGATGTTGAACATAGATCAGTAGACTGTGAAACTAGTAGAAAGTTACCATAGCCTGAAGTAGAGAAAGACATACAGGAACGAACCTAAATAACCAAGATGTTTTGTTTCATCTCATTTTAACTCTTTATTACATAGCTTTAGCAGAAAAAAAAAACTTTACAACAGACATGAAATTCAGTGAAGCAAATGTTAAACTTCAGTTAGAAAAAAGCAGGTAATGTTTATATCAAATGAAATAAATTTCATTATATAGCTGGAACAAATACAAATATAAATAATATACAAGTATTAAGATAATAGTAATAAAACTACAAAAATCACAGCAAACTATTGTTTTAACATGTAGCTTCGAGTATGCAGCTGTATTATAGTTTGCCTACAATATCAAGCACAAAGTAAAGAAAACAATAAACTGGAAAAAGTTCATATAATGCATCAAGTGCCATTTCAATAAATAGAAAAGCCAGGATGGTTAGCATTTGAGAATTTTAGACATACAACCTTTCTTAGCCATTATTCCAAAGGCGGTGCATATTTTAATAAAGTGGGTAGATCAGTAAACCTTGTTTGCCATGAAGTACAGTTACAAAATTAAAAAAAATGTCATTCTCCACCTTCAGAATCCATAATACTAATGGAGAAACAAGAGGCAAAAGGCCCTAAAAGAACAAGAAAATAAGAAAACAACAGACCAAAAATTAAAAGACCCCCATTCAATTAAGACACTAGACTGAAGGGAGTTGTTATTGCACTAAAATTTATTTCACACAGATGGTGATAATTTTTATCATTTCCTATAACTGAATGAGACACTTCTGAATAGAGCAATGAGAAGATACCCTCCGATGAATGTACAAACAGCTAAGGTGCCAGCAGTACCATAGGTTACACAAACACTTCAGATTACTCCAAGGTAATTGACAAGTGTGCCAGGTAAGTGGCTAGTTAGGAGAGTCAAGCACCTTCATCACATTAACAGTTTCCTTTAGACCCGTAACCTTTTTCTTATTTAAAATAGAAACATTCTAAACAAGAAGGCTGTTGTAGGCTGACCTGCTATTTATTCAATATCATGTTCACCATCTGATGGCATATCCTATGATAATAAACCTGATGTACAAGTATTTTTTATGGGAGCATAAACAAGCATCTTGACCTTAGTTTGGTTAACTGTTCTCATCAATAGGCCCAGAATATTCTCAGCAGAGCTCAGTCCAGTCTTTGCACACTCCTGGAGGACTGATATAAGTTATTGCTCTTCAGCGTCATCCTTCAGTAAGTTCAAAAGTTCCCAGGAGGACTCCGCCTGCTCTTTTATCCCGTACATTCCTAGGGGAGTGTTCTAAATCTTTTAAGGTAGAGTTCTTTTTGGTCTTCCTGACAAATTCAGGCTGTAGCATTTCAAATACAAATCTGCACTCATCACATGTATAGTCAGAAGAATACCTTCGGAACAGCAACCTAAGCAATGTAAACTTCCAGTTTTATGTTGTCTGTAGCAGGGCTGGCTTTTGCAGGTACTGGGCTGTATCTGGGCAACTTTAGTGCGGCCCCACGATGACCATTGTGTCTACCACCTCACCCCCATCTCAACCTCCTTCTATCCTCTGTCCTTCTGGATTTAAGATTATTTCAAACTGAGTAGCAGGAATATGTGCTATAACTGTATATAAAAAAACAATATCTTTATTAATTATCTTACATTTTATTTCAAAATATGTTAAGACAGAAGTGGACTATAACCGTATCTTGGTAAGTTAATTACTTATACACACACACTGCCACCATCTTTGGGAGGTGCTGCAGAGAACATTAAGCAGAACATGGTTCCTTGAATTAAGCTCAACTGAAACATGAAACCTGGTAAGATCTTCTGATTCATCACAGTTTATAAATATCATATTCATGGCAAATGTGCTGGCATGCCAGGAAGTTTGGACAGCTGAGTGAGTAGGGATATGCTTGACAATTATGGTGAGATGGGGCCACAAAGAGCATTGAAATTTTGGAAACTCAGTTATACATTGTCACATCATAGAAACCCTTTCCTTCTTCATGGGTTTCCAGTCACCTCTTGCACCTGCTCTGAATTGTTGGGAGTTCCTTCCTAAGTTAATACTCATGCAGTCAGTATGTTTCCACTAAACCACATAAAACTGTTGAATTTTCGCAAAATTATCAATAATAAGAACAATAATAATAATAATCATCTCTGGTCTATCCTTAAAAACAACATTGTTCATAAACCTCCACAATTAAAACGCACATAACTAATTCTGAAAGTTTATTTTTATTGGCTTAATTATGTGCTGAACTCATTCAGTTGACAAAAGCTGACAGATCATTTCTAGCCATAGCTAAGGCCACAAGGGTAACAGTAAAGACTACATGCAAAGGAACTTAATGGTAGCCACCAAGAAACATATTCTGGTAGGTGGGAGGAAATCAAAGTGTCTTAAGGAAGCCCATATGAATGTAAGAGATAACATGCAAAGCCTGCACAATTTGCTCAGCTTTCTGTAATATACTTTCTGCTAAAACTCCTCCCCAGTCCAGGCCAACCATTTTCTACTGATTTCTATTCACCTGCCCTCTCCCATTTTGTATGCAGCTCTTAAACTACAATGTTCTTGCAGAGTCTTTGAGTCCAACAGTTTCTGTTGCTACTTTCCTGTTTTATCCATTTTTTTATCCATCTCTGTCTCCTTTCAATTTATCATACACACACACCTTGTGTTTTAATTCTCTCGAATTATTTTGCTCCTGTCTGTCAACTGCCATAGTGTTGAAACATTCTGTCATAAGTATTGGTGATTAGAAGTTACCTTTCATCACAGTCTCTGTTCTTTTTTTAAGTAGTGCTTGTTTTCATATGTCTGAGACTGACTATTCCAGTTATTTTATAATTATATTAATTAAGAACCAATTGTATACCCCATGTTAGCAAGAGAAGCAAAAGAAAGCACTGTACCACTTTCAGCCTTCATATTTAATATGTGCATACTATCTTCTGCAACAGTAACTGGAGTGAAGCACAAAAGCAGATGAATAACGTGTCCTCAGCTTTGAGTTTAAAACCCAGCTGAGCACTCAGCAACATGGGAGAAAGATCAACAAACACAGCAGGTCATACAAGTGTAATGAAGCTGCAAAATTAGCTTTACAATAGTAGCCACTAATGCAGTGCATGACTGGAAGTGTAGGACACTCCAGTAACATGATTTGTAGTTACTGAAGAATTAAGGCTATCTGTATTAAACCGTCTTGATGTTTGCTGTATTGTCTCTTAGACAAGTCTTTTGGGCCATGTGAAGATAGTTAAAGGCTGCCAGCCTAGCCAGATAGAATTTTGTAGATAATTTTGTCATTTGTAAATATTAATATAAGCCACAGCATTCCCCAGGATTGTCTGTGTGGTTGTATAAACTCTTATCTCAAAGTGTGTGTGTGTGTGTGTGTGTGTGTGTGTGTGTGTGTGTGTGTGTGTGTGTGTGTGTGTGTGTGTGTGTGTGTGTGTCAGCTACTTGGGCAGGGACATGAAGTACTGATTGGACAGAGAGGGTGCTGGAGGTCTTAGCTTGCCCAATAGGCTGAGATCTGGACCCTATAACCAGTGAGGGGCATCCATATTAGGAAAGGATAATAAATATGCACACAATAAAGTACAATTTCCCTTAAGAGCACACAGAGAT